>NW_028148618.1:0-55000 GCF_965153285.1 Podarcis tiliguerta | reverse complement strand
CGCCAAACCTTTCAGGGGAGCATTTGCAAGCGTTTGGCATCATTTTTGAGTGAATTGGAGAAAGTCAGATTTTTGCTGAAATTGTGACCCCGGGGCTTAGGGATTTTTTGAAAAAAAATTTTTTTCTGCAGGTTAAGTTGTTGAGGGCTGATTTCTTGTCCTGTGATAAAAAGCCTTATATTTCGACCGCCAAACCTTTCAGGGGAGCATTTGCAAGCGTTTGGCATCATTTTTGAGTGAATTGGAGAAAGTCAGATTTTTGCTGAAATTGTGACCCCGGGGCTTAGGGATTTTTTCAAAAAATCTTTTTCTGCAGGTTAAGTTGTTGAGGGCTGATTTCTTGTCCTGTGATAAAAAGCCTTCTGTTTCGACCGCCAAACCTTTCAGGGGAGCATTTGCAAGCGTTTGGCATCATTTTTGAGTGAATTGCCAAAAGTCACATTTTGGCTGAAATTGTGACCCCGGGGCTTAGGGATTTTTTCAAAAAATATTTTTCTGCAGGTTAAGTTGTTGAGGGCTGATTTCTTGTCCTGTGATAAAAAGCCTTCTGTTTTGACCGCCAAACCTTTCAGGGGAGCATTTGCAAGCGTTTGGCATCATTTTTGAGTGAATTGGAGAAAGTCAGATTTTTGCTGAAATTGTGACCCCGGGGCTTAGGGATTTTTTGAAAAAAAAAAATTTTCTGCAGGTTAAGTTGTTGAGGGCTGATTTCTTGTCCTGTGATAAAAAGCCTTCTGTTTCGACCGCAAAACTTTTCTGGGGAGCATTTGCAAGCGTTTGGCATCATTTTTGAGTGAATTGGAGAAAGTCGGATTTTTGCTGAAATTGGGACCCCGGGGCTTAGGGATTTTTTCAAAAAATATTTTTCTGCAGGTTAAGTTGTTGAGGGCTGATTTCTTGTCCTGTGATAAAAAGCCTTCTGTTTCGACCGCCAAACCTTTCAGGGGAGCATTTGCAAGCGTTTGGCATCATTTTTGCGTGAATTCCCAAAAGTCGGATTTTTGCTGAAATTGTGACCCCGGGGCTTAGGGATTTTTTCAAAAAATCTTTTTCTGCAGGTTAAGTTGTTGAGGGCTGATTTCTTGTCCTTTGATAAAAAGCCTTCTGTTTCGACCGCCAAACCTTTCAGGGGAGCATTTGCAAGCGTTTGGCATCATTTTTGAGTGAATATCCAAAAGTCACATTTTGGCTGAAATTGTGACCCAGGGGCTTAGGGATTTTTTCAAAAAATCTTTTTCTGCAGGTTAAGTTGTTGAGGGCTGATTTCTTGTCCTGTGATAAAAAGCCTTCTGTTTTGACCGCCAAACCTTTCAGGGGAGCATTTGCAAGCGTTTGGCATCATTTTTGAGTGAATTGGAGAAAGTCAGATTTTTGCTGAAATTGTGACCCCGGGGCTTAGGGATTTTTTGAAAAAAAAAATTTTTCTGCAGGTTAAGTTGTTGAGGGCTGATTTCTTGTCCTGTGATAAAAAGCCTTCTGTTTTGACCGCCAAACCTTTCAGGGGAGCATTTGCAAGCGTTTGGCATCATTTTTGAGTGAATTGGAGAAAGTCAGATTTTTGCTGAAATTGTGACCCCGGGGCTTAGGGATTTTTTGAAAAAAAAATTTTTTCTG
Source organism: Podarcis tiliguerta (assembly GCF_965153285.1). Lineage (NCBI taxonomy): Eukaryota > Metazoa > Chordata > Lepidosauria > Squamata > Lacertidae > Podarcis > Podarcis tiliguerta. The sequence continues at coordinate 53,386 of NW_028148618.1, read as the reverse complement.
CAGGTTAAGTTGTTGAGGGCTGATTTCTTGTCCTGTGATAAAAAGCCTTCTGTTTCGACCGCCAAACCTTTCAGGGGAGCATTTGCAAGCGTTTGGCATCATTTTTGAGTGAATTGGAGAAAGTCAGATTTTTGCTGAAATTGTGACCCCGGGGCTTAGGGATTTTTTCAAAAAAATCTTTTTCTGCAGGTTAAGTTGTTGAGGGCTGATTTCTTGTCCTGTGATAAAAAGCCTTCTGTTTCGACCGCCAAACCTTTCAGGGGAGCATTTGCAAGCGTTTGGCATCATTTTTGAGTGAATTGGAGAAAGTCACATTTTGGCTGAAATTGTGACCCCGGGGCTTAGGGATTTTTTCAAAAAATCTTTTTCTGCAGGTTAAGTTGTTGAGGGCTGATTTCTTGTCCTGTGATAAAAAGCCTTCTGTTTCGACCGCCAAACCTTTCAGGGGAGCATTTGCAAGCGTTTGGCATCATTTTTGAGTGAATTGCCAAAAGTCACATTTTGGCTGAAATTGTGACCCCGGGGCTTAGGGATTTTTTCAAAAAATAATTTTTGCAGGTTAAGTTGTTGAGGGCTGATTTCTTGTCCTGTGATAAAAAGCCTTCTGTTTTGACCGCCAAACCTTTCAGGGGAGCATTTGCAAGCGTTTGGCATCATTTTTGAGTGAATTGGAGAAAGTCAGATTTTTGCTGAAATTGTGACAACGGGGCTTAGGGATTTTTTCAAAAAAACCATTTTTCGGCGGTTAAGTTGTTGAGGGCTGATTTCTTGTCCTGTGATAAAAAGCCTTCTGTTTCGACCGCCAAACCTTTCAGGGGAGCATTTGCAAGCGTTTGGCATCATTTTTGAGTGAATTGGAGAAAGTCAGATTTTTGCTGAAATTGTGACCCCGGGGCTTAGGGATTTTTTCAAAAAAAACCTTTTCCCGGCAGTTAAGTTGTTCAGGCTGATTTCTTGTCCTGTGATAAAAAGCCTTCTGTTTCGACCGCCAAACCTTTCAGGGGAGCATTTGCAAGCGTTTTGCATCATTTTTGAGTGAATTGCCAAAAGTCACATTTTGGCTGAAATTGTGACCCCGGGGCTTAGGGATTTTTTCAAAAAAATCTTTTTCTGCAGGTTAAGTTGTTGAGGGCTGATTTCTTGTCCTGTGATAAAAAGCCTTCTGTTTTGACCGCCAAACCTTTCAGGGGAGCATTTGCAAGCCTTTGGCATCATTTTTGAGTGAATTGCCAAAAGTCAGATTTTTGCTGAAATTGTGACCCCGGGGCTTAGGGATTTTTTTCAAAAAATCTTTTTCTGCAGGTTAAGTTGTTGAGGGCTGATTTCTTGTCCTGTGATAAAAAGCCTTCTGTTTCGACCGCCAAACCTTTCAGGGGAGCATTTGCAAGGCTTTGGCATCATTTTTGATTGAATTGGAGAAAGTCAGATTTTTGCTGAAATTGTGACCCCGGGGCTTAGGGATTTTTTCAAAAAATCTTTTTCTGCCGGTTAAGTTGTTGAGGGCTGATTTCTTGTCCTGTGATAAAAGCCTTCTGTTTTGATCGCCAAACCTTTCAGGGGAGCATTTGCAAGCCTTTGGCATCATTTTTGAGTGAATGCCAAAAGTCAGATTTTTGCTGAAATTGTGACCCCGGGGCTTAGGGATTTTTTCAAAAAAAATCTTTTTACGGCGGTTAAGTTGTTCAGGGCTGATTTCTTGTCCTGTGATAAAAAGCCTTCTGTTTCGACTGCAAAACTTTTCTGGGGAGCATTTGCAAGCCTTTGGCATCATTTTTGAGTGAATTGGAGAAAGTCAGATTTTTTCTGAAATTGTGACCCCGGGGCTTAGGGATTTTTTTCAAAAAATCTTTTACGGCGGTTAAGTTGTTCAGGGCTGATTTCTTGTCCTGTGATAAAAAGCCTTCTGTTTCGACCGCCAAACCTTTCAGGAGAGCATTTGCAAGCGTTTGGCATCATTTTGGAGTGAATTGGAGAAAGTCAGATTTTTGCTGAAATTGTGACCCCGGGGCTTAGGGATTTTTTCAAAAAAATATTTTTCTGCAGGTTAAGTTGTTGAGGGCTGATTTCTTGTCCTGTGATAAAAAGCCTTCTGTTTCGACCGCCAAACCTTTCAGGGGAGCATTTGCAAGCGTTTGGCATCATTTTTGAGTGAATTGCCAAAAGTCAGATTTTGGCTGAAATTGTGACCCCGGGGCTTAGGGATTTTTTCAAAAAATCTTTTTCTGCAGGTTAAGTTGTTGAGGGCTGATTTCTTGTCCTGTGACAAAAAGCCTTCTGTTTTGACCGCCAAACCTTTCAGGGGAGCATTTGCAAGCCTTTGGCATCATTTTTGAGTGAATTGCCAAAAGTCAGATTTTTGCTGAAATTGTGACCCCGGGGCTTAGGGATTTTTTCAAAAAATCTTTTTCTGCAGGTTAAGTTGTTGAGGGCTGATTTCTTGTCCTGTGATAAAAAGCCTTCTGTTTCGACCGCCAAACCTTTCAGGGGAGCATTTGCAAGGCTTTGGCATCATTTTTGATTGAATTGGAGAAAGTCAGATTTTTGCTGAAATTGTGACCCCGGGGCTTAGGGATTTTTTCAAAAAATCTTTTTCTGCAGGTTAAGTTGTTGAGGGCTGATTTCTTGTCCTGTGATAAAAAGCCTTCTGTTTCGACCGCCAAACCTTTCAGGGGAGCATTTGCAAGCATTTGGCATCATTTTTGCGTGAATTGCAAAAAGTCAGATTTTTGCTGAAATTGTGATCCCGGGGCTTAGGGATTTTTTCAAAAAATCTTTTTCTGCCGGTTAAGTTGTTGAGGGCTGATTTCTTGTCCTGTGATAAAAAGCCTTCTGTTTTGACCGCCAAACCTTTCAGGGGAGCATTTGCAAGCCTTTGGCATCATGTTTGAGTGAATTGCCAAAAGTCAGATTTTTGCTGAAATTGTGACCCCGGGGCTTAGGGATTTTTTCAAAAAAAATCTTTTTACGGCGGTTAAGTTGTTGAGGGCTGATTTCTTGTCCTGTGATAAAAAGCCTTCTGTTTCGACCGCCAAACCTTTCAGGGGAGCATTTGCAAGCGTTTGGCATCATTTTTGAGTGAATTGGAGAAAGTCAGATTTTGGCTGAAATTGTGACCCCGGGGCTTAGGGATTTTTTCAAAAAATCTTTTTCTGCAGGTTAAGTTGTTGAGGGCTGATTTCTTGTCCTGTGATAAAAAGCCTTCTGTTTCGACCGCCAAACCTTTCAGGGGAGCATTTGCAAGCGTTTGGCATCATTTTTGCGTGAATTCCCAAAAGTCAGATTTTTGCTGAAATTGTGATCCCGGGGCTTAGGGATTTTTTCAAAAAATCTTTTTACGGCGGTTAAGTTGTTGAGGGCTGATTTCTTGTCCTGTGATAAAAAGCCTTCTGTTTCGACTGCAAAACTTTTCTGGGGAGCATTTGCAAGCCTTTGGCATCATTTTTGAGTGAATTGGAGAAAGTCAGATTTTTTCTGAAATTGTGACCCCGGGGCTTAGGGATTTTTTCAAAAAAATCTTTTTACGGCGGTTAAGTTGTTCAGGGCTGATTTCTTGTCCTGTGATAAAAAGCCTTCTGTTTCGACCGCCAAACCTTTCAGGAGAGCATTTGCAAGCGTTTGGCATCATTTTGGAGTGAATTGGAGAAAGTCAGATTTTTGCTGAAATTGTGACCCCGGGGCTTAGGGATTTTTTCAAAAAAATATTTTTCTGCAGGTTAAGTTGTTGAGGGCTGATTTCTTGTCCTGTGATAAAAAGCCTTCTGTTTCGACCGCCAAACCTTTCAGGGGAGCATTTGCAAGCGTTTGGCATCATTTTTGAGTGAATTGCCAAAAGTCAGATTTTTTCTGAAATTGTGACCCCGGGGCTTAGGGATTTTTTCAAAAAAATCTTTTTACGGCGGTTAAGTTGTTCAGGGCTGATTTCTTGTCATGTGATAAAAAGCCTTCTGTTTCGACCGCAAAACTTTTCTGGGGAGCATTTGCAAGCCTTTGGCATCATTTTTGAGTGAATTGGAGAAAGTCAGATTTTTTCTGAAATTGTGACCCCGGGGCTTAGGGATTTTTTCAAAAAAATCTTTTTCTGCAGGTTAAGTTGTTGAGGGCTGATTTCTTGTCCTGTGATAAAAAGCCTTCTGTTTCGACCGCCAAACCTTTCAGGGGAGCATTTGCAAGGCTTTGGCATCATTTTTGATTGAATTGGAGAAAGTCAGATTTTTGCTGAAATTGTGACCCCGGGGCTTAGGGATTTTTTCAAAAAATCTTTTTCTGCCGGTTAAGTTGTTGAGGGCTGATTTCTTGTCCTGTGATAAAAAGCCTTCTGTTTTGACCGCCAAACCTTTCAGGGGAGCATTTGCAAGCCTTTGGCATCATTTTTGAGTGAATTGCCAAAAGTCAGATTTTTGCTGAAATTGTGACCCCGGGGCTTAGGGATTTTTTCAAAAAAAATCTTTTTACGGCGGTTAAGTTGTTCAGGGCTGATTTCTTGTCCTGTGATAAAAAGCCTTCTGTTTCGACCGCCAAACCTTTCAGGAGAGCATTTGCAAGCGTTTGGCATCATTTTGGAGTGAATTGGAGAAAGTCAGATTTTTGCTGAAATTGTGACCCCGGGGCTTAGGGATTTTTTCAAAAAAATATTTTTCTGCAGGTTAAGTTGTTGAGGGCTGATTTCTTGTCCTGTGATAAAAAGCCTTCTGTTTCGACCGCCAAACCTTTCAGGGGAGCATTTGCAAGCGTTTGGCATCATTTTTGAGTGAATTGCCAAAAGTCAGATTTTTGCTGAAATTGTGACCCCGGGGCTTAGGGATTTTTTCAAAAAAATCTTTTTACGGCGGTTAAGTTGTTCAGGGCTGATTTCTTGTCATGTGATAAAAAGCCTTCTGTTTCGACCGCAAAACTTTTCTGGGGAGCATTTGCAAGCCTTTGGCATCATTTTTGAGTGAATTGGAGAAAGTCAGATTTTTTCTGAAATTGTGACCCCGGGGCTTAGGGATTTTTTCAAAAAAATCTTTTTCTGCAGGTTAAGTTGTTGAGGGCTGATTTCTTGTCCTGTGATAAAAAGCCTTCTGTTTCGACCGCCAAACCTTTCAGCGGAGCATTTGCAAGCGTTTGGCATCATTTTTGAGTGAATTGGAGAAAGTCAGATTTTTGCTGAAATTGTGACCCCGGGGCTTAGGGATTTTTTCAAAAAATCTTTTTCTGCAGGTTAAGTTGTTGAGGGCTGATTTCTTGTCTTGTGATAAAAAGCCTTCTGTTTCGACCGCCAAACCTTTCAGGGGAGCATTTGCAAGCGTTTTGCATCATTTTTGAGTGAATTGCCAAAAGTCACATTTTGGCTGAAATTGTGACCCCGGGGCTTAGGGATTTTTTCAAAAAATCTTTTTCTGCAGGTTAAGTTGTTGAGGGCTGATTTCTTGTCCTGTGATAAAAAGCCTTCTGTTTCGACCGCCAAACCTTTCAGGGGAGCATTTGCAAGCGTTTGGCATCATTTTTGCGTGAGTTCCCAAAAGTCGGATTTTTCCTGAAATTGTGACCCCGGGGCTTAGGGATTTTTTCAAAAAAATCTTTTTCTGCAGGTTAAGTTGTTGAGGGCTGATTTCTTGTCCTGTGATAAAAAGCCTTCTGTTTTGACCGCCAAACCTTTCAGGGGAGCATTTGCAAGTGTTTGAGATGATTTTTGAGTGAATTGCCAAAAGTCAGATTTTTGCTGAAATTGTGACCCCGGGGCTTAGGGATTTTTTCAAAAAATCTTTTTCTGCAGGTTAAGTTGTTGAGGGCTGATTTCTTGTCCTGTGATAAAAAGCCTTCTGTTTCGACCGCCAAACCTTTCAGGGGAGCATTTGCAAGCCTTTGGCATCATTTTTGCGTGAATTCCCAAAAGTCAGATTTTTGCTGAAATTGTGATCCTGGGCTTAGGGATTTTTTCAAAAAATCTTTTTCTGCCGGTTAAGTTGTTGAGGGCTGATTTCTTGTCCTGTGATAAAAAGCCTTCTGTTTCGACCGCCAAACCTTTCAGGGGAGCATTTGCAAGCCTTTGGCATCATTTTTGAGTGAATTGCCAAAAGTCAGATTTTTGCTGAAATTGTGACCCCGGGGCTTAGGGATTTTTTCAAAAAAATCTTTTTACGGCGGTTAAGTAGTTGAGGGCTGATTTCTTGTCCTGTGATAAAAAGCCTTCTGTTTCGACCGCAAAACTTTTCTGGGGAGCATTTGCAAGCCTTTGGCATCATTTTTGAGTGAATTGGAGAAAGTCAGATTTTTTCTGAAATTGTGACCCCGGGGCTTAGGGATTTTTTCAAAAAAATCTTTTTACGGCGGTTAAGTTGTTGAGGGCTGATTTCTTGTCCTGTGATAAAAAGCCTTCTGGTTCGACCGCCAAACCTTTCAGGGGAGCATTTGCAAGCGTTTGGCATCATTTTTGCGTGAATTCCCAAAAGTCGGATTTTTGCTGAAATTGTGACCCCGGGGCTTAGGGAGTGTTTCAAAAAAATCTTTTTCTGCAGGTTAAGTTGTTGAGGGCTGATTTCTTGTCCTGTGATAAAAAGCCTTCTGTTTCGACCGCCAAACCTTTCAGGGGAGCATTTGCAAGCGTTTGGCATCATTTTTGCGTGAATTCCCAAAAGTCAGATTTTTGCTGAAATTGTGACCCCGGGGCTTAGGGATTTTTTTCAAAAAATCTTTTTCTGCCGGTTAAGTTGTTGAGGGCTGATTTCTTGTCCTGTGATAAAAAGCCTTCTGTTTTGACCGCCAAACCTTTCAGGGGAGCATTTGCAAGCGTTTGGCATCATTTTTGAGTGAATTGCCAACAGTCAGATTTTTGCTGAAATTGTGACCCCGGGGCTTAGGGATTTTTTTCAAAAAATCTTTTTCTGCCGGTTAAGTTGTTGAGGGCTGATTTCTTGTCCTGTGATAAAAAGCCTTCTGTTTTGACCGCCAAACCTTTCAGGGGAGCATTTGCAAGCCTTTGGCATCATGTTTGAGTGAATTGCCAAAAGTCAGATTTTTGCTGAAATTGTGACCCCGGGGCTTAGGGATTTTTTCAAAAAAAATCTTTTTACGGCGGTTAAGTTGTTGAGGGCTGATTTCTTGTCCTGTGATAAAAAGCCTTCTGTTTCGACTGCAAAACTTTTCTGGGGAGCATTTGCAGGCCTTTGGCATCATTTTTGAGTGAATTGGAGAAAGTCAGATTTTTTCTGAAATTGTGACCCCGGGGCTTAGGGATTTTTTCAAAAAAATCTTTTTACGGCGGTTAAGTTGTTCAGGGCTGATTTCTTGTCCTGTGATAAAAAGCCTTCTGTTTCGACCGCCAAACCTTTCAGGAGAGCATTTGCAAGCGTTTGGCATCATTTTGGAGTGAATTGGAGAAAGTCAGATTTTTGCTGAAATTGTGACCCCGGGGCTTAGGGATTTTTTCAAAAAAATATTTTTCTGCAGGTTAAGTTGTTGAGGGCTGATTTCTTGTCCTGTGATAAAAAGCCTTCTGTTTCGACCGCCAAACCTTTCAGGGGAGCATTTGCAAGCGTTTGGCATCATTTTTGAGTGAATTGCCAAAAGTCAGATTTTTGCTGAAATTGTGACCCCGGGGCTTAGGGATTTTTTCAAAAAAATCTTTTTACGGCGGTTAAGTTGTTCAGGGCTGATTTCTTGTCATGTGATAAAAAGCCTTCTGTTTCGACCGCAAAACTTTTCTGGGGAGCATTTGCAAGCCTTTGGCATCATTTTTGAGTGAATTGGAGAAAGTCAGATTTTTTCTGAAATTGTGACCCCGGGGCTTAGGGATTTTTTCAAAAAAATCTTTTTCTGCAGGTTAAGTTGTTGAGGGCTGATTTCTTGTCCTGTGATAAAAAGCCTTCTGTTTCGACCGCCAAACCTTTCAGGGGAGCATTTGCAAGGCTTTGGCATCATTTTTGATTGAATTGGAGAAAGTCAGATTTTTGCTGAAATTGTGACCCCGGGGCTTAGGGATTTTTTCAAAAAATCTTTTTCTGCAGGTTAAGTTGTTGAGGGCTGATTTCTTGTCCTGTGATAAAAAGCCTTCTGTTTCGACCGCCAAACCTTTCAGGGGAGCATTTGCAAGCGTTTGGCATCATTTTTGCGTGAATTCCCAAAAGTCGGATTTTTCCTGAAATTGTGACCCCGGGGCTTAGGGATTTTTTCAAAAAAATCTTTTTCTGCAGGTTAAGTTGTTGAGGGCTGATTTCTTGTCCTGTGATAAAAAGCCTTCTGTTTCGACCGCCAAACCTTTCAGGGGAGCATTTGCAAGGCTTTGGCATCATTTTTGATTGAATTGGAGAAAGTCAGATTTTTGCTGAAATTGTGACCCCGGGGCTTAGGGATTTTTTCAAAAAATCTTTTTCTGCAGATTAAGTTGTTGAGGGCTGATTTCTTGTCCTGTGATAAAAAGCCTTCTGTTTCGACCGCCAAACCTTTCAGGGGAGCATTTGCAAGCGTTTGGCATCATTTTTGCGTGAATTCCCAAAAGTCAGATTTTTGCTGAAATTGTGACTCCGGGGCTTAGGGATTTTTTCAAAAAAATCTTTTTCTGCAGGTTAAGTTGTTGAGGGCTGATTTCTTGTCCTGTGATAAAAAGCCTTCTGTTTTGACCGCCAAACCTTTCAGGGGAGCATTTGCAAGCGTTTGGCATCATTTTTGAGTGAATTGCCAAAAGTCAGATTTTTGCTGAAATTGTGACCCCGGGGCTTAGGGATTTTTTCAAAAAATCTTTTTCTGCCGGTTAAGTTGTTGAGGGCTGATTTCTTGTCCTGTGATAAAAAGCCTTCTGTTTTGACCGCCAAACCTTTCAGGGGAGCATTTGCAAGCCTTTGGCATCATTTTTGAGTGAATTGCCAAAAGTCAGATTTTTGCTGAAATTGTGACCCCGGGGCTTAGGGATTTTTTCAAAAAAATATTTTTCTGCAGGTTAAGTTGTTGAGGGCTGATTTCTTGTCCTGTGATAAAAAGCCTTCTGTTTCGACCGCCAAACCTTTCAGGGGAGCATTTGCAAGCGTTTGGCATCATTTTTGAGTGAATTGCCAAAAGTCAGATTTTTGCTGAAATTGTGACCCCGGGGCTTAGGGATTTTTTCAAAAAAATCTTTTTACGGCGGTTAAGTTGTTCAGGGCTGATTTCTTGTCATGTGATAAAAAGCCTTCTGTTTCGACCGCAAAACTTTTCTGGGGAGCATTTGCAAGCCTTTGGCATCATTTTTGAGTGAATTGGAGAAAGTCAGATTTTTTCTGAAATTGTGACCCCGGGGCTTAGGGATTTTTTCAAAAAAATCTTTTTCTGCAGGTTAAGTTGTTGAGGGCTGATTTCTTGTCCTGTGATAAAAAGCCTTCTGTTTCGACCGCCAAACCTTTCAGCGGAGCATTTGCAAGCGTTTGGCATCATTTTTGAGTGAATTGGAGAAAGTCAGATTTTTGCTGAAATTGTGACCCCGGGGCTTAGGGATTTTTTCAAAAAATCTTTTTCTGCAGGTTAAGTTGTTGAGGGCTGATTTCTTGTCTTGTGATAAAAAGCCTTCTGTTTCGACCGCCAAACCTTTCAGGGGAGCATTTGCAAGCGTTTTGCATCATTTTTGAGTGAATTGCCAAAAGTCACATTTTGGCTGAAATTGTGACCCCGGGGCTTAGGGATTTTTTCAAAAAATCTTTTTCTGCAGGTTAAGTTGTTGAGGGCTGATTTCTTGTCCTGTGATAAAAAGCCTTCTGTTTCGACCGCCAAACCTTTCAGGGGAGCATTTGCAAGCGTTTGGCATCATTTTTGCGTGAGTTCCCAAAAGTCGGATTTTTCCTGAAATTGTGACCCCGGGGCTTAGGGATTTTTTCAAAAAAATCTTTTTCTGCAGGTTAAGTTGTTGAGGGCTGATTTCTTGTCCTGTGATAAAAAGCCTTCTGTTTTGACCGCCAAACCTTTCAGGGGAGCATTTGCAAGTGTTTGAGATGATTTTTGAGTGAATTGCCAAAAGTCAGATTTTTGCTGAAATTGTGACCCCGGGGCTTAGGGATTTTTTCAAAAAATCTTTTTCTGCAGGTTAAGTTGTTGAGGGCTGATTTCTTGTCCTGTGATAAAAAGCCTTCTGTTTCGACCGCCAAACCTTTCAGGGGAGCATTTGCAAGCCTTTGGCATCATTTTTGCGTGAATTCCCAAAAGTCAGATTTTTGCTGAAATTGTGATCCTGGGCTTAGGGATTTTTTCAAAAAATCTTTTTCTGCCGGTTAAGTTGTTGAGGGCTGATTTCTTGTCCTGTGATAAAAAGCCTTCTGTTTCGACCGCCAAACCTTTCAGGGGAGCATTTGCAAGCCTTTGGCATCATTTTTGAGTGAATTGCCAAAAGTCAGATTTTTGCTGAAATTGTGACCCCGGGGCTTAGGGATTTTTTCAAAAAAATCTTTTTACGGCGGTTAAGTAGTTGAGGGCTGATTTCTTGTCCTGTGATAAAAAGCCTTCTGTTTCGACCGCAAAACTTTTCTGGGGAGCATTTGCAAGCCTTTGGCATCATTTTTGAGTGAATTGGAGAAAGTCAGATTTTTTCTGAAATTGTGACCCCGGGGCTTAGGGATTTTTTCAAAAAAATCTTTTTACGGCGGTTAAGTTGTTGAGGGCTGATTTCTTGTCCTGTGATAAAAAGCCTTCTGGTTCGACCGCCAAACCTTTCAGGGGAGCATTTGCAAGCGTTTGGCATCATTTTTGCGTGAATTCCCAAAAGTCGGATTTTTGCTGAAATTGTGACCCCGGGGCTTAGGGAGTGTTTCAAAAAAATCTTTTTCTGCAGGTTAAGTTGTTGAGGGCTGATTTCTTGTCCTGTGATAAAAAGCCTTCTGTTTCGACCGCCAAACCTTTCAGGGGAGCATTTGCAAGCGTTTGGCATCATTTTTGCGTGAATTCCCAAAAGTCAGATTTTTGCTGAAATTGTGACCCCGGGGCTTAGGGATTTTTTTCAAAAAATCTTTTTCTGCCGGTTAAGTTGTTGAGGGCTGATTTCTTGTCCTGTGATAAAAAGCCTTCTGTTTTGACCGCCAAACCTTTCAGGGGAGCATTTGCAAGCGTTTGGCATCATTTTTGAGTGAATTGCCAACAGTCAGATTTTTGCTGAAATTGTGACCCCGGGGCTTAGGGATTTTTTTCAAAAAATCTTTTTCTGCCGGTTAAGTTGTTGAGGGCTGATTTCTTGTCCTGTGATAAAAAGCCTTCTGTTTTGACCGCCAAACCTTTCAGGGGAGCATTTGCAAGCCTTTGGCATCATGTTTGAGTGAATTGCCAAAAGTCAGATTTTTGCTGAAATTGTGACCCCGGGGCTTAGGGATTTTTTCAAAAAAAATCTTTTTACGGCGGTTAAGTTGTTGAGGGCTGATTTCTTGTCCTGTGATAAAAAGCCTTCTGTTTCGACTGCAAAACTTTTCTGGGGAGCATTTGCAAGCCTTTGGCATCATTTTTGAGTGAATTGGAGAAAGTCAGATTTTTTCTGAAATTGTGACCCCGGGGCTTAGGGATTTTTTCAAAAAAATCTTTTTACGGCGGTTAAGTTGTTCAGGGCTGATTTCTTGTCCTGTGATAAAAAGCCTTCTGTTTCGACCGCCAAACCTTTCAGGAGAGCATTTGCAAGCGTTTGGCATCATTTTGGAGTGAATTGGAGAAAGTCAGATTTTTGCTGAAATTGTGACCCCGGGGCTTAGGGATTTTTTCAAAAAAATATTTTTCTGCAGGTTAAGTTGTTGAGGGCTGATTTCTTGTCCTGTGATAAAAAGCCTTCTGTTTCGACCGCCAAACCTTTCAGGGGAGCATTTGCAAGCGTTTGGCATCATTTTTGAGTGAATTGCCAAAAGTCAGATTTTTGCTGAAATTGTGACCCCGGGGCTTAGGGATTTTTTCAAAAAAATCTTTTTACGGCGGTTAAGTTGTTCAGGGCTGATTTCTTGTCATGTGATAAAAAGCCTTCTGTTTCGACCGCAAAACTTTTCTGGGGAGCATTTGCAAGCCTTTGGCATCATTTTTGAGTGAATTGGAGAAAGTCAGATTTTTTCTGAAATTGTGACCCCGGGGCTTAGGGATTTTTTCAAAAAAATCTTTTTCTGCAGGTTAAGTTGTTGAGGGCTGATTTCTTGTCCTGTGATAAAAAGCCTTCTGTTTCGACCGCCAAACCTTTCAGGGGAGCATTTGCAAGGCTTTGGCATCATTTTTGATTGAATTGGAGAAAGTCAGATTTTTGCTGAAATTGTGACCCCGGGGCTTAGGGATTTTTTCAAAAAATCTTTTTCTGCAGGTTAAGTTGTTGAGGGCTGATTTCTTGTCCTGTGATAAAAAGCCTTCTGTTTCGACCGCCAAACCTTTCAGGGGAGCATTTGCAAGCGTTTGGCATCATTTTTGCGTGAATTCCCAAAAGTCGGATTTTTCCTGAAATTGTGACCCCGGGGCTTAGGGATTTTTTCAAAAAAATCTTTTTCTGCAGGTTAAGTTGTTGAGGGCTGATTTCTTGTCCTGTGATAAAAAGCCTTCTGTTTCGACCGCCAAACCTTTCAGGGGAGCATTTGCAAGGCTTTGGCATCATTTTTGATTGAATTGGAGAAAGTCAGATTTTTGCTGAAATTGTGACCCCGGGGCTTAGGGATTTTTTCAAAAAATCTTTTTCTGCAGATTAAGTTGTTGAGGGCTGATTTCTTGTCCTGTGATAAAAAGCCTTCTGTTTCGACCGCCAAACCTTTCAGGGGAGCATTTGCAAGCGTTTGGCATCATTTTTGCGTGAATTCCCAAAAGTCAGATTTTTGCTGAAATTGTGACTCCGGGGCTTAGGGATTTTTTCAAAAAAATCTTTTTCTGCAGGTTAAGTTGTTGAGGGCTGATTTCTTGTCCTGTGATAAAAAGCCTTCTGTTTTGACCGCCAAACCTTTCAGGGGAGCATTTGCAAGCGTTTGGCATCATTTTTGAGTGAATTGCCAAAAGTCAGATTTTTGCTGAAATTGTGACCCCGGGGCTTAGGGATTTTTTCAAAAAATCTTTTTCTGCCGGTTAAGTTGTTGAGGGCTGATTTCTTGTCCTGTGATAAAAAGCCTTCTGTTTTGACCGCCAAACCTTTCAGGGGAGCATTTGCAAGCCTTTGGCATCATTTTTGAGTGAATTGCCAAAAGTCAGATTTTTGCTGAAATTGTGACCCCGGGGCTTAGGGATTTTTTCAAAAAAAATCTTTTTACGGCGGTTAAGTTGTTGAGGGCTGATTTCTTGTCCTGTGATAAAAAGCCTTCTGTTTCGACTGCAAAACTTTTCTGGGGAGCATTTGCAAGCCTTTGGCATCATTTTTGAGTGAATTGGAGAAAGTCAGATTTTTTCTGAAATTGTGACCCCGGGGCTTAGGGATTTTTTCAAAAAAATCTTTTTACGGCGGTTAAGTTGTTCAGGGCTGATTTCTTGTCCTGTGATAAAAAGCCTTCTGTTTCGACCGCCAAACCTTTCAGGAGAGCATTTGCAAGCGTTTGGCATCATTTTGGAGTGAATTGGAGAAAGTCAGATTTTTGCTGAAATTGTGACCCCGGGGCTTAGGGATTTTTTCAAAAAAATATTTTTCTGCAGGTTAAGTTGTTGAGGGCTGATTTCTTGTCCTGTGATAAAAAGCCTTCTGTTTCGACCGCCAAACCTTTCAGGGGAGCATTTGCAAGCGTTTGGCATCATTTTTGAGTGAATTGCCAAAAGTCAGATTTTTGCTGAAATTGTGACCCCGGGGCTTAGGGATTTTTTCAAAAAAATCTTTTTACGGCGGTTAAGTTGTTCAGGGCTGATTTCTTGTCATGTGATAAAAAGCCTTCTGTTTCGACCGCAAAACTTTTCTGGGGAGCATTTGCAAGCCTTTGGCATCATTTTTGAGTGAATTGGAGAAAGTCAGATTTTTTCTGAAATTGTGACCCCGGGGCTTAGGGATTTTTTCAAAAAAATCTTTTTCTGCAGGTTAAGTTGTTGAGGGCTGATTTCTTGTCCTGTGATAAAAAGCCTTCTGTTTCGACCGCCAAACCTTTCAGCGGAGCATTTGCAAGCGTTTGGCATCATTTTTGAGTGAATTGGAGAAAGTCAGATTTTTGCTGAAATTGTGACCCCGGGGCTTAGGGATTTTTTCAAAAAATCTTTTTCTGCAGGTTAAGTTGTTGAGGGCTGATTTCTTGTCCTGTGATAAAAAGCCTTCTGTTTCGACCGCCAAACCTTTCAGGGGAGCATTTGCAAGCGTTTTGCATCATTTTTGAGTGAATTGCCAAAAGTCACATTTTGGCTGAAATTGTGACCCCGGGGCTTAGGGATTTTTTCAAAAAATCTTTTTCTGCAGGTTAAGTTGTTGAGGGCTGATTTCTTGTCCTGTGATAAAAAGCCTTCTGTTTCGACCGCCAAACCTTTCAGGGGAGCATTTGCAAGCGTTTGGCATCATTTTTGCGTGAGTTCCCAAAAGTCGGATTTTTCCTGAAATTGTGACCCCGGGGCTTAGGGATTTTTTCAAAAAAATCTTTTTCTGCAGGTTAAGTTGTTGAGGGCTGATTTCTTGTCCTGTGATAAAAAGCCTTCTGTTTTGACCGCCAAACCTTTCAGGGGAGCATTTGCAAGTGTTTGAGATGATTTTTGAGTGAATTGCCAAAAGTCAGATTTTTGCTGAAATTGTGACCCCGGGGCTTAGGGATTTTTTCAAAAAATCTTTTTCTGCAGGTTAAGTTGTTGAGGGCTGATTTCGTGTCCTGTGATAAAAAGCCTTCTGTTTCGACCGCCAAACCTTTCAGGGGAGCATTTGCAAGCCTTTGGCATCATTTTTGCGTGAATTCCCAAAAGTCAGATTTTTGCTGAAATTGTGACCCTGGGCTTAGGGATTTTTTCAAAAAATCTTTTTCTGCCGGTTAAGTTGTTGAGGGCTGATTTCTTGTCCTGTCATAAAAAGCCTTCTGTTTCGACCGCCAAACCTTTCAGGGGAGCATTTGCAAGCCTTTGGCATCATTTTTGAGTGAATTGCCAAAAGTCAGATTTTTGCTGAAATTGTGACCCCGGGGCTTAGGGATTTTTTCAAAAAAATCTTTTTACGGCGGTTAAGTAGTTGAGGGCTGATTTCTTGTCCTGTGATAAAAAGCCTTCTGTTTCGACCGTAAAACTTTTCTGGGGAGCATTTGCAAGCCTTTGGCATCATTTTTGAGTGAATTGGAGAAAGTCAGATTTTTTCTGAAATTGTGACCCCGGGGCTTAGGGATTTTTTCAAAAAAATCTTTTTACGGCGGTTAAGTTGTTGAGGGCTGATTTCTTGTCCTGTGATAAAAAGCCTTCTGGTTCGACCGCCAAACCTTTCAGGGGAGCATTTGCAAGCGTTTGGCATCATTTTTGCGTGAATTCCCAAAAGTCGGATTTTTGCTGAAATTGTGACCCCGGGGCTTAGGGATTTTTTCAAAAAAATCTTTTTACGGCGGTTAAGTTGTTCAGGGCTGATTTCTTGTCAAGTGATAAAAAGCCTTCTGTTTCGACCGCAAAACTTTTCTGGGGAGCATTTGCAAGTCTTTGGCATCATTTTTGAGTGAATTGGAGAAAGTCAGATTTTTGCTGAAATTGTGACCCCGGGGCTTAGGGATTTTTTCAAAAAAAAAATTTCTGCAGGTTAAGTTGTTGAGGGCTGATTTCTTGTCCTGTGATAAAAAGCCTTCTGTTTCGACCGCCAAACCTTTCAGGGGAGCATTTGCAAGCGTTTGGCATCATTTTTGCGTGAATTCCCAAAAGTCGGATTTTTGCTGAAATTGTGACCCCGGGGCTTAGGGAGTGTTTCAAAAAAATCTTTTTCTGCAGGTTAAGTTGTTGAGGGCTGATTTCTTGTCCTGTGATAAAAAGCCTTCTGTTTCGACCGCCAAACCTTTCAGGGGAGCATTTGCAAGCGTTTGGCATCATTTTTGCGTGAATTCCCAAAAGTCAGATTTTTGCTGAAATTGTGACCCCGGGGCTTAGGGATTTTTTTCAAAAAATCTTTTTCTGCCGGTTAAGTTGTTGAGGGCTGATTTCTTGTCCTGTGATAAAAAGCCTTCTGTTTTGACCGCCAAACCTTTCAGGGGAGCATTTGCAAGCGTTTGGCATCATTTTTGAGTGAATTGCCAACAGTCAGATTTTTGCTGAAATTGTGACCCCGGGGCTTAGGGATTTTTTTCAAAAAATCTTTTTCTGCCGGTTAAGTTGTTGAGGGCTGATTTCTTGTCCTGTGATAAAAAGCCTTCTGTTTTGACCGCCAAACCTTTCAGGGGAGCATTTGCAAGCCTTTGGCATCATGTTTGAGTGAATTGCCAAAAGTCAGATTTTTGCTGAAATTGTGACCCCGGGGCTTAGGGATTTTTTCAAAAAAAATCTTTTTACGGCGGTTAAGTTGTTGAGGGCTGATTTCTTGTCCTGTGATAAAAAGCCTTCTGTTTCGACTGCAAAACTTTTCTGGGGAGCATTTGCAAGCCTTTGGCATCATTTTTGAGTGAATTGGAGAAAGTCAGATTTTTTCTGAAATTGTGACCCCGGGGCTTAGGGATTTTTTCAAAAAAATCTTTTTACGGCGGTTAAGTTGTTCAGGGCTGATTTCTTGTCCTGTGATAAAAAGCCTTCTGTTTCGACCGCCAAACCTTTCAGGAGAGCATTTGCAAGCGTTTGGCATCATTTTGGAGTGAATTGGAGAAAGTCAGATTTTTGCTGAAATTGTGACCCCGGGGCTTAGGGATTTTTTCAAAAAAATATTTTTCTGCAGGTTAAGTTGTTGAGGGCTGATTTCTTGTCCTGTGATAAAAAGCCTTCTGTTTCGACCGCCAAACCTTTCAGGGGAGCATTTGCAAGCGTTTGGCATCATTTTTGAGTGAATTGCCAAAAGTCAGATTTTTGCTGAAATTGTGACCCCGGGGCTTAGGGATTTTTTCAAAAAAATCTTTTTACGGCGGTTAAGTTGTTCAGGGCTGATTTCTTGTCATGTGATAAAAAGCCTTCTGTTTCGACCGCAAAACTTTTCTGGGGAGCATTTGCAAGCCTTTGGCATCATTTTTGAGTGAATTGGAGAAAGTCAGATTTTTTCTGAAATTGTGACCCCGGGGCTTAGGGATTTTTTCAAAAAAATCTTTTTCTGCAGGTTAAGTTGTTGAGGGCTGATTTCTTGTCCTGTGATAAAAAGCCTTCTGTTTCGACCGCCAAACCTTTCAGGGGAGCATTTGCAAGGCTTTGGCATCATTTTTGCGTGAATTCCCAAAAGTCAGATTTTTGCTGAAATTGTGACCCCGGGGCTTAGGGATTTTTTTCAAAAAATCTTTTTCTGCCGGTTAAGTTGTTGAGGGCTGATTTCTTGTCCTGTCATAAAAAGCCTTCTGTTTCGACCGCCAAACCTTTCAGGGGAGCATTTGCAAGCGTTTGGCATCATTTTTGCGTGAATTGCCAAAAGTCAGATTTTTGCTGAAATTGTGACCCCGGGGCTTAGGGATTTTTTCAAAAAAATCTTTTTCTGCAGGTTAAGTTTTTGAGGGCTGATTTCTTCTCCTGTGATAAAAAGCCTTCTGTTTCGACCGCCAAACCTTTCAGGGGAGCATTTGCAAGCGTTTGGCATCATTTTTGAGTGAATTGGAGAAAGTAAGATTTTTGCTGAAATTGTGACCCCGGGGCTTAGGGATTTTTTCAAAAAAATCTTTTTCTGCCGGTTAAGTTGTTGAGGGCTGATTTCTTGTCTTGTGATAAAAAGCCTTCTGTTTTGACCGCCAAACCTTTCAGGGGAGCATTTGCAAGCCTTTGGCATCATTTTTGAGTGAATTGCCAAAAGTCAGATTTTTGCTGAAATTGTGACCCCGGGGCTTAGGGATTTTTTCAAAAAATCTTTTTCTGCAGGTTAAGTTGTTGAGGGCTGATTTCTTGTCCTGTGATAAAAAGCCTTCTGTTTCGACCGCCAAACCTTTCAGGGGAGCATTTGCAAGGCTTTGGCATCATTTTTGAGTGAATTGCCAAAAGTCAGATTTTTGCTGAAATTGTGACCCCGGGGCTTAGGAATTTTTTCAAAAAATATTTTTCTGCAGGTTAAGTTGTTGAGGGCTGATTTCTTGTCCTGTGATAAAAAGCCTTCTGTTTCGACCGCCAAACCTTTCAGGGGAGCATTTGCAAGCGTTTGGCATCATTTTTGCGTGAATTCCCAAAAGTCAGATTTTTGCTGAAATTGTGACCCCGGGGCTTAGGGATTTTTTTCAAAAAATCTTTTTCTGCCGGTTAAGTTGTTGAGGGCTGATTTCTTGTCCTGTGATAAAAAGCCTTCTGTTTTGACCGCCAAACCTTTCAGGGGAGCATTTGCAAGCGTTTGGCATCATTTTTGAGTGAATTGCCAACAGTCAGATTTTTGCTGAAATTGTGACCCCGGGGCTTAGGGATTTTTTTCAAAAAATCTTTTTCTGCCGGTTAAGTTGTTGAGGGCTGATTTCTTGTCCTGTGATAAAAAGCCTTCTGTTTCGACCGCCAAACCTTTCAGGGGAGCATTTGCAAGCGTTTGGCATCATTTTTGCGTGAATTGCCAAAAGTCAGATTTTTGCTGAAATTGTGACCCCGGGGCTTAGGGATTTTTTCAAAAAAATCTTTTTCTGCAGGTTAAGTTTTTGAGGGCTGATTTCTTCTCCTGTGATAAAAAGCCTTCTGTTTCGACCGCCAAACCTTTCAGGGGAGCATTTGCAAGCCTTTGGCATCATTTTTGAGTGAATTGCCAAAAGTCAGATTTTTGCTGAAATTGTGACCCCGGGGCTTAGGGATTTTTTCAAAAAAATCTTTTTCTGCCGGTTAAGTTGTTGAGGGCTGATTTCTTGTCCTGTGATAAAAAGCCTTCTGTTTTGACCGCCAAACCTTTCAGGGGAGCATTTGCAAGCCTTTGGCATCATTTTTGCGTGAATTGCCAAAAGTCAGATTTTTGCTGAAATTGTGACCCCGGGGCTTAGGGATTTTTTCAAAAAAATCTTTTTCTGCCGGTTAAGTTGTTGAGGGCTGATTTCTTGTCCTGTGATAAAAAGCCTTCTGTTTCGACCGCAACACCTTTGAGGGGAGCATTTGCAAGCGTTTGGCATCATTTTTGAGTGAATTGGAGAAAGTCACATTTTGGCTGAAATTGTGACCCCGGGGCTTAGGGATTTTTTCAAAAAATCTTTTTCTGCAGGTTAAGTTGTTGAGGGCTGATTTCTTGTCCTGTGATAAAAAGCCTTCTGTTTTGACCGCCAAACCTTTCAGTGGAGCATTTGCAAGCCTTTGGCATCATTTTTGAGTGAATTGCCAAAAGTCAGATTTTTGCTGAAATTGTGACCCCGGGGCTTAGGTATTTTATCAAAAAATCTTTTTCTGCAGGTTAAGTTGTTGAGGGCTGATTTCTTGTCCTGTGATAAAAAGCCTTCTGTTTCGACCGCCAAACCTTTCAGGGGAGCATTTGCAAGCCTTTGGCATCATTTTTGAGTGAATTGGAGAAAGTCAGATATTTGCTGAAATTGTGACCCCGGGGCTTAGGGATTTTTTCAAAAAATCTTTTTCTGCAGGTTAAGTTGTTGAGGGCTCATTTCTTGTCCTGTGATAAAAAGCCTTCTGTTTCGACCGCCAAACCTTTCAGGGGAGCATTTGCAAGCGTTTGGCATCATTTTTGCGTGAATTCCCAAAAGTCGGATTTTTGCTGAAATTGTGACCCCGGGGCTTAGGGATTTTTTCAAAAAAAATCTTTTTACGGCGGTTAAGTTGTTCAGGGCTGATTTCTTGTCCTGTGATAAAAAGCCTTCTGTTTTGACCGCCAAACCTTTCAGGGGAGCATTTGCAAGCGTTTGGCATCATTTTTGAGTGAATTGCCAAAAGTCAGATTTTTGCTGAAATTGTGACCCCGGGGCTTAGGGATTTTTTCAAAAAATCTTTTTCTGCCGGTTAAGTTGTTGAGGGCTGATTTCTTGTCCTGTGATAAAAAGCCTTCTGTTTCGACCGCCAAACCTTTCAGGGGAGCATTTGCAAGCGTTTGGCATCATTTTTGAGTGAATTGCTAAAAGGCAGATTTTTGCTGAAATTGTGACCCCGGGGCTTAGGGATTTTTTGAAAAAAATCTTTTTACGGCGGTTAAGTTGTTCAGGGCTGATTTCTTGTCATGTGAGAAAAGCCTTCTGTTTCGACCGCAAAACTTTTCTGGGGAGCATTTGCAAGCCTTTGGCATCATTTTTGAGTGAATTGGAGAAAGTCAGATTTTTTCTGAAATTGTGACCCCGGGGCTTAGGGATTTTTTCAAAAAATCTTTTTCTGCAGGTTAAGTTGTTGAGGGCTGATTTCTCTTCCTGTGATAAAATGCCTTCTGTTTCGACCTACAAACCTTTCAGGGGAGCATTTGCAAGCGTTTGGCATCATTTTTGAGTGAATTGGAGAAAGTCAGATTTTTACTGAAATTGTGACCCCGGGGCTTAGGGATTTTTTGAAAAAAATCTTTTTCTGCCGGTTAAGTTGTTGAGGGCTGATTTCTTGTCCTGTGATAAAAAGCCTTCTGTTTTGACCGCCAAACCTTTCAGGGGAGCATTTGCAAGCCTTTGGCATCATTTTTGCGTGAATTGCCAAAAGTCAGATTTTTGCTGAAATTGTGACCCCGGGGCTTAGGGATTTTTTCAAAAAAATCTTTTTCTGCCGGTTAAGTTGTTGAGGGCTGATTTCTTGTCCTGTGATAAAAAGCCTTCTGTTTCGACCGCAACACCTTTGAGGGGAGCATTTGCAAGCGTTTGGCATCATTTTTGAGTGAATTGGAGAAAGTCACATTTTGGCTGAAATTGTGACCCCGGGGCTTAGGGATTTTTTCAAAAAATCTTTTTCTGCAGGTTAAGTTGTTGAGGGCTGATTTCTTGTCCTGTGATAAAAAGCCTTCTGTTTTGACCGCCAAACCTTTCAGTGGAGCATTTGCAAGCCTTTGGCATCATTTTTGAGTGAATTGCCAAAAGTCAGATTTTTGCTGAAATTGTGACCCCGGGGCTTAGGTATTTTATCAAAAAATCTTTTTCTGCAGGTTAAGTTGTTGAGGGCTGATTTCTTGTCCTGTGATAAAAAGCCTTCTGTTTCGACCGCCAAACCTTTCAGGGGAGCATTTGCAAGCCTTTGGCATCATTTTTGAGTGAATTGGAGAAAGTCAGATATTTGCTGAAATTGTGACCCCGGGGCTTAGGGATTTTTTCAAAAAATCTTTTTCTGCAGGTTAAGTTGTTGAGGGCTCATTTCTTGTCCTGTGATAAAAAGCCTTCTGTTTCGACCGCCAAACCTTTCAGGGGAGCATTTGCAAGCGTTTGGCATCATTTTTGCGTGAATTCCCAAAAGTCGGATTTTTGCTGAAATTGTGACCCCGGGGCTTAGGGATTTTTTCAAAAAAAATCTTTTTACGGCGGTTAAGTTGTTCAGGGCTGATTTCTTGTCCTGTGATAAAAAGCCTTCTGTTTTGACCGCCAAACCTTTCAGGGGAGCATTTGCAAGCGTTTGGCATCATTTTTGAGTGAATTGCCAAAAGTCAGATTTTTGCTGAAATTGTGACCCCGGGGCTTAGGGATTTTTTCAAAAAATCTTTTTCTGCCGGTTAAGTTGTTGAGGGCTGATTTCTTGTCCTGTGATAAAAAGCCTTCTGTTTCGACCGCCAAACCTTTCAGGGGAGCATTTGCAAGCGTTTGGCATCATTTTTGAGTGAATTGCTAAAAGGCAGATTTTTGCTGAAATTGTGACCCCGGGGCTTAGGGATTTTTTGAAAAAAATCTTTTTACGGCGGTTAAGTTGTTCAGGGCTGATTTCTTGTCATGTGAGAAAAGCCTTCTGTTTCGACCGCAAAACTTTTCTGGGGAGCATTTGCAAGCCTTTGGCATCATTTTTGAGTGAATTGGAGAAAGTCAGATTTTTTCTGAAATTGTGACCCCGGGGCTTAGGGATTTTTTCAAAAAATCTTTTTCTGCAGGTTAAGTTGTTGAGGGCTGATTTCTCTTCCTGTGATAAAATGCCTTCTGTTTCGACCTCCAAACCTTTCAGGGGAGCATTTGCAAGCGTTTGGCATCATTTTTGAGTGAATTGGAGAAAGTCAGATTTTTACTGAAATTGTGACCCCGGGGCTTAGGGATTTTTTGAAAAAAATCTTTTTCTGCCGGTTAAGTTGTTGAGGGCTGATTTCTTGTCCTGTGATAAAAAGCCTTCTGTTTTGACCGCCAAACCTTTCAGGGGAGCATTTGCAAGCCTTTGGCATCATTTTTGCGTGAATTGCCAAAAGTCAGATTTTTGCTGAAATTGTGACCCCGGGGCTTAGGGATTTTTTCAAAAAAATCTTTTTCTGCCGGTTAAGTTGTTGAGGGCTGATTTCTTGTCCTGTGATAAAAAGCCTTCTGTTTCGACCGCCAAACCTTTCAGGGGAGCATTTGCAAGCGTTTGGCATCATTTTTGAGTGAATTGGAGAAAGTCAGATTTTTACTGAAATTGTGACCCCGGGGCTTAGGGATATTTTCAAAAAATCTTTTTCTGCAGGTTAAGTTGTTGAGGGCTGATTTCTTGTCCTTTGATAAAAAGCCTTCTGTTTCGACCGCCAAACCTTTCAGGGGAGCATTTGCAAGCGTTTGGCATCATTTTTGAGTGAATTGCCAAAAGTCACATTTTGGCTGAAATTGTGACCCCGGGGCTTAGGGATTTTTTCAAAAAAACCTTTTTCCGGCGGTTAAGTTGTTGAGAGCTGATTTCCTGTCCTGTGATAAAAAGTCTTCTGTTTCGACCGCCAAACCTTTCAGGGGAGCATTTGCAAGCCTTTGGCATCATTTTTGAGTGAATTGCCAAAAGTCAGATTTTTGCTGAAATTGTGACGCCGGGGCTTAGGGATTTTTTCAAAAAAATCTTTTTACGGCCGTTAAGTTGTTCAGGGTTGATTTCTTGTTATGTAATAAAAAGCCTTCTGTTTCGACCGCAAAACTTTTCTGGGGAGCATTTGCAAGCCTTTGGCATCATTTTTGAGTGAATTGGAGAAAGTCAGATTTTTGCTGAAATTGTAACCCCGGGGATTAGGGATTTTTTCAAAAAAATATTTTTACGGCGGTTAAGTTGTTCAGGGCTGATTTCTTGTCCTGTGATAAAAAGCCTTCTGTTTTGACCCCCAAACCTTTCAGGGGAGCATTTGCAAGCGTTGGGCATCATTTTTGAGTTAATCGGAGAAAGTCAGATTTTTGCTGAAATTGTGACCCCGGGGCTTAGGGATTTTTTCAAAAAAATCTTTTTACGGCGGTTAAGTTGTTCAGGGCTGATTTCTTGTCCTGTGATAAAAAGCCTTCTGTTTTGACCGCCAAAGCTTTCAGGGGAGCATTTGCAAGCGTTTGGCATCATTTTTGAGTTAATTGGAGAAAGTCAGATTTTTGCTGAAATTGTGACCCCGGGGCTTAGGGATTTTTTCAAAAAAACCTTTTTCCGGCGGTTAAGTTGTTGAGGGCTGATTTCTTGTCCTGTGATAAAAAGCCTTCTGTTTCGACCGCCAAACCTTTCAGGGGAGCATTTGCAAGCGTTTGGCATCATTTTTGAGTGAATTGGAGAAAGTCAGATTTTCTCTGAAATTGTGACCCCGGGGTTTAGGGATATTTTCAAAAAATCTTTTTCTGCAGGTTAAGTTGTTGAGGGCTGATTTCTTGTCCTTTGATAAAAAGCCTTCTGTTTCGACTGCCAAACCTTTCAGGGGAGCATTTGCAAGCGTTTGGCATCATTTTTGAGTGAATTGCCAAAAGTCACATTTTGGCTGAAATTGTGACCCCGGGGCTTAGGGATTTTTTCAAAAAATCTTTTTCTGCAGGTTAAGTTGTTGAGGGCTGATTTCTTGTCCTGTGATAAAAAGCTTTCTATTTTGACCGCCAAACCTTTCAGGGGAGCATTTGCAAGCGTTTGGCATCATTTTTGAGTGAATTGGAGAAAGTCAGATTTTTGCTGAAATTGTGACCCCGGGGCTTAGGGATTTTTTCAAAAAAATCTTTTTACGGCGGTTAAGTTGTTCAGGGCTGATTTCTTGTCCTGTGATAAAAAGCCTTCTGTTTTGACCGCCAAACCTTTCAGGGGAGCATTTGCAAGCCTTTGGCATCATTTTTGAGTGAATTGGAGAAAGTCAGATTTTTGCTGAAATTGTAACCCCGGGGATTAGGGATTTTTTCAAAAAAATCTTTTTACGGCGGTTAAGTTGTTCAGGGCTGATTTCTTGTCCTGTGATAAAAAGCCTTCTGTTTTGACCGCCAAACCTTTCAGGGGAGCATTTGCAAGCGTTTGGCATCATTTTTGAGTTAATTGGAGAAAGTCAGATTTTTGCTGAAATTGTGACCCCGGGGCTTAGGGATTTTTTCAAAAAAATCTTTTTCTGCAGGTTAAGTTGTTGAGGGCTGATTTCTTGTCCTGTGATAAAAAGCCTTCTGTTTCGACCGCCAAACCTTTCAGGGGAGCATTTGCAAGCGTTTGGCATCATTTTTGAGTGAATTGCCAAAAGTCAGATTTTTGCTGAAATTGTGACCCCGGGGCTTAGGGATTTTTTCAAAAAATCTTTTTCTGCAGGTTAAGTTGTTGAGGGCTGATTTCTTGTCCTGTGATAAAAAGCCTTCTGTTTCGACCGCCAAACCTTTCAGGGGAGCATTTGCAAGCCTTGGGCATCATTTTTGAGTGAATTGGAGAAAGTCAGATTTTTGCTGAAATTGTGACCCCGGGGCTTAGGGATTTTTTCAAAAAATCTTTTTCTGCCGGTTAAGTTGTTGAGGGCTGATGTCTTATCCTGTGATAAAAAGCCTTCTGTTTCGACCGCCAAACCTTTCAGGGGAGCATTTGCAAGCGTTTGGCATCATTTTTGAGTGAATTGCCAAAAGTCACATTTTGGCTGAAATTGTGACCCCGGGGCTTAGGGATTTTTTCAAAAAATCTTTTTCTGCAGGTTAAGTTGTTGAGGGCTGATTTCTTGTCCTGTGATAAAAAGCCTTCTGTTTCGACCGCCAAACCTTTCAGGGGAGCATTTGCAAGCGTTTGGCATCATTTTTGAGTGAATTGGAGAAAGTCAGATTTTTGCTGAAATTGTGACCCCGGGGCTTAGGGATTTTTTCAAAAAAATCTTTTTCTGCCGGTTAAGTTGTTGAGGGCTGATTTCTTGTCCTGTGATAAAAAGCCTTCTGTTTCGACCGCCAAACCTTTCAGGGGAGCATTTGCAAGCGTTTGGCATCATTTTTGAGTGAATTGCCAAAAGTCACATTTTGGCTGAAATTGTGACCCCGGGGCTTAGGGATTTTTTCAAAAAATCTTTTTCTGCAGGTTAAGTTGTTGAGGGCTGATTTCTTGTCCTGTGATAAAAAGCCTTCTGTTTCGACCGCCAAACCTTTCAGGGGAGCATTTGCAAGCGTTTGGCATCATTTTTGAGTGAATTGGAGAAAGTCACATTTTGGCTGAAATTGTGACCCCGGGGCTTAGGGATTTTTTCAAAAAATCTTTTTCTGCAGGTTAAGTTGTTGAGGGCTGATTTCTTGTCCTGTGATAAAAAGCCTTCTGTTTCGACCGCCAAACCTTTCAGGGGAGCATTTGCAAGCCTTTGGCATCATTTTTGAGTGAATTGGAGAAAGTCAGATTTTTGCTGAAATTGTAACCCCGGGGATTAGGGATTTTTTCAAAAAAATCTTTTTACGGCGGTTAAGTTGTTCAGGGCTGATTTCTTGTCCTGTGATAAAAAGCCTTCTGTTTTGACCGCCAAACCTTTCAGGGGAGCATTTGCAAGCGTTTGGCATCATTTTTGAGTTAATTGGAGAAAGTCAGATTTTTGCTGAAATTGTGACCCCGGGGCTTAGGGATTTTTTCAAAAAAATCTTTTTCTGCAGGTTAAGTTGTTGAGGGCTGATTTCTTGTCCTGTGATAAAAAGCCTTCTGTTTCGACCGCCAAACCTTTCAGGGGAGCATTTGCAAGCGTTTGGCATCATTTTTGAGTGAATTGCCAAAAGTCAGATTTTTGCTGAAATTGTGACCCCGGGGCTTAGGGATTTTTTCAAAAAATCTTTTTCTGCAGGTTAAGTTGTTGAGGGCTGATTTCTTGTCCTGTGATAAAAAGCCTTCTGTTTCGACCGCCAAACCTTTCAGGGGAGCATTTGCAAGCCTTGGGCATCATTTTTGAGTGAATTGGAGAAAGTCAGATTTTTGCTGAAATTGTGACCCCGGGGCTTAGGGATTTTTTCAAAAAATCTTTTTCTGCCGGTTAAGTTGTTGAGGGCTGATGTCTTATCCTGTGATAAAAAGCCTTCTGTTTCGACCGCCAAACCTTTCAGGGGAGCATTTGCAAGCGTTTGGCATCATTTTTGAGTGAATTGCCAAAAGTCACATTTTGGCTGAAATTGTGACCCCGGGGCTTAGGGATTTTTTCAAAAAATCTTTTTCTGCAGGTTAAGTTGTTGAGGGCTGATTTCTTGTCCTGTGATAAAAAGCCTTCTGTTTCGACCGCCAAACCTTTCAGGGGAGCATTTGCAAGCGTTTGGCATCATTTTTGAGTGAATTGGAGAAAGTCAGATTTTTGCTGAAATTGTGACCCCGGGGCTTAGGGATTTTTTCAAAAAAATCTTTTTCTGCCGGTTAAGTTGTTGAGGGCTGATTTCTTGTCCTGTGATAAAAAGCCTTCTGTTTCGACCGCCAAACCTTTCAGGGGAGCATTTGCAAGCGTTTGGCATCATTTTTGCGTGAATTGCCAAAAGTCAGATTTTGGCTGAAATTGTGACCCCGGGGCTTAGGGATTTTTTTCAAAAAATCTTTTTCTGCCGGTTAAGTTGTTGAGGGCTGATTTCTTGTCCTGTGATAAAAAGCCTTCTGTTTCGACCGCCAAACCTTTCAGGGGAGCATTTGCAAGCGTTTGGCATCATTTTTGAGTGAATTGGAGAAAGTCAGATTTTTGCTGAAATTGTGACCCCGGGGCTTAGGGATTTTTTCAAAAAAATCTTTTTCTGCCGGTTAAGTTGTTGAGGGCTGATTTCTTGTCCTGTGATAAAAAGCCTTCTGTTTCGACCGCCAAACCTTTCAGGGGAGCATTTGCAAGCGTTTGGCATCATTTTTGCGTGAATTGCCAAAAGTCAGATTTTGGCTGAAATTGTGACCCCGGGGCTTAGGGATTTTTTCAAAAAATCTTTTTCTGCAGGTTAAGTTGTTGAGGGCTGATTTCTTGTCCTGTGATAAAAAGCCTTCTGTTTCGACCGCCAAACCTTTCAGGGGAGCATTTGCAAGCGTTTGGCATCATTTTTGAGTGAATTGGAGAAAGTCACATTTTGGCTGAAATTGTGACCCCGGGGCTTAGGGATTTTTTCAAAAAATCTTTTTCTGCAGGTTAAGTTGTTGAGGGCTGATTTCTTGTCCTGTGATAAAAAGCCTTCTGTTTCGACCGCCAAACCTTTCAGGGGAGCATTTGCAAGTGTTTGGCATCATTTTTGCATGAATTGCCAAAAGTCAGATTTTTGCTGAAATTGTGACCCCGGGGTTTAGGGATTTTTTCAAAAAAATCTTTTTCTGCCGGTTAAGTTGTTGAGGGCTGATTTCTTGTCCTGTGATAAAAAGTCTTCTGTTTCGACCGCCAAACCTTTCAGGGGAGCATTTGCAAGCCTTTGGCATCATTTTTGCGTGAATTGGAGAAGGTCAGATTTTTGCTGAAATTGTGACCCCGGGGCTTAGGGATTTTTTCAAAAAAATCTTTTTACGGCGGTTAAGTTGTTGAGGGCTGATTTCTTGTCCTGTGATAAAAAGCCTTCTGTTTCGACCGCCAAACCTTTCAGGGGAGCATTTGCAAGCCTTTGGCTTCATTTTTGCGTGAATTGGATAAAGTCAGATTTTTGCTGAAATTGTGACCCCGGGGTTAGGGATTTTTTCAAAAAAATCTTATTCTGCCGGTTAAGTTGTTGTGGGCTGATTTCTTGTCCTGTGATAAAAAGCCTTCTGTTTCGACTGCCAAACCTTTCAGGGGAGCATTTGCAAGCCTTTGGCATCATTTTTGAGTGAATTGGAGAAAGTCAGATTTTTGCTGAAATTGTGACCCCGGGGCTTAGGGATTTTTTCAAAAAAACCTTTTTCCGGCGGTTAAGTTGTTGAGGGCTGATTTCTTGTCCTGTGATAAAAAGCCTTCTGTTTCGACCGCCAAACCTTTCAGGGGAGCATTTGCAAGCGTTTGGCATCATTTTTGAGTGAATTGGAGAAAGTCAGATTTTTGCTGAAATTGTGACCCCGGGGCTTAGGGATATTTTCAAAAAATCTTTTTCTGCAGGTTAAGTTGTTGAGGGCTGATTTCTTGTCCTTTGATAAAAAGCCTTCTGTTTTGACCGCCAAACCTTTCAGGGGAGCATTTGCAAGCGTTTGGCATCATTTTTGAGTGAAGTGGAGAAAGTCACATTTTGGCTGAAATTGTGACCCCGGGGCTTAGGGATTTTTTCAAAAAAACCTTTTTCCGGCGGTTAAGTTGTTGAGGGCTGATTTCTTGTCCTGTGATAAAAAGTCTTCTGTTTCGACCGCCAAACCTTTCAGGGGAGCATTTGCAAGCCTTTGGCATCATTTTTGCGTGAATTGGAGAAGGTCAGATTTTTGCTGAAATTGTGACCCCGGGGCTTAGGGATTTTTTCAAAAAAATCTTTTTACGGCGGTTAAGTTGTTGAGGGCTGATTTCTTGTCCTGTGATAAAAAGCCTTCTGTTTCGACCGCCAAACGTTTCAGGGGAGCATTTGCAAGCGTTTGGCATCATTTTTGAGTAAATTGGAGAAAGTCAGATTTTTGCTGAAATTGTGACCCCGGGGCTTAGGGATATTTTCAAAAAATCTTTTTCTGCAGGTTAAGTTGTTGAGGGCTGATTTCTTGTCCTGTGATAAAAAGCCTTCTGTTTCGACCGCCAAACCTTTCAGGGGAGCATTTGCAAGTGTTTGGCATCATTTTTGAGTGAATTGGAGAAAGTCACATTTTGGCTGAAATTGTGACCCCGGGGCTTAGGGATTTTTTCAAAAAATCTTTTTCTGCCGGTTAAGTTGTTGAGGGCTGATTTCTTGTCCTGTGATAAAAAGCCTTCTGTTTTGACCGCCAAACCTTTCAGGGGAGCATTTGCAAGCGTTTGGCATCATTTTTGAGTGAATTGCCAAAAGTCACATTTTGGCTGAAATTGTGACCCCGGGGATTAGGGATTTTTTCAAAAAATCTTTTTCTGCAGGTTAAGTTGTTCAGGGCTGATTTCTTGTCCTGTGATAAAAAGCCTTCTGTTTTGACCGCCAAACCTTTCAGGGGAGCATATGCAAGCGTTTGGCATCATTTTTGAGTTACTTGGAGAAAGTCAGATTTTTGCTGAAATTGTGACCCCGGGGCTTAGGGATATTTTCAAAAAATCTTTTTCTGCAGGTTAAGTTGTTGAGGGCTGATTTCTTGTCCTTTGATAAAAAGCCTTCTGTTTCGACCGCCAAACCTTTCAGGGGAGCATTTGCAAGCGTTTGGCATCATTTTTGAGTGAAGTGGAGAAAGTCACATTTTGGCTGAAATTGTGACCCCGGGGCTTAGGGATTTTTTCAAAAAATCTTTTTCTGCAGGTTAAGTTGTTGAGGGCTGATTTCTTGTCCTGTGATAAAAAGCCTTCTGTTTCGACCACCACACCTTTCAGGGGAGCATTTGCAAGCGTTTGGCATCATTTTTGAGTGAATTGGAGAAAGTAAGATTTTTGCTGAAATTGTGACCCCGGGGCTTAGGGATTTTTTCAAAAAAATCTTTTACTGTCGGTTAAGTTGTTGAGGGCTGATTTCTTGTCCTGTGATAAAAAGCCTTCTGTTTTGAACGCCAAACCTTTCAGGGGACCATTTCAAGCGTTTGGCATCATTTTTGAGTGAATTGGAGAAAGTAAGATTTTTGCTGAAATTGTGACCCCGGGGCTTAGGGATTTTTTCAAAAAAATCTTTTTCTGCCGGTTAAGTTGTTGAGGGCTGATTTCTTGTCCTGTGATAAAAAGCCTTCTGTTTCGAACACCAAACCTTTCAGGGGAGCATTTGCAAGCGTTTGGCATCATTTTTGAGTGAATTGGAGAAAGTCAGATTTTTGCTGAAATTGTGACACCGGGGCTTAGGGATTTTTTCAAAAAAATCTTTTTCTGCCGGTTAAGTTGTTGAGGGCTGATTTCTTGTCCTGTGATGAAAAGACTTCTGTTTCGACTGCCAAACCTTTCAGGGGAGCATTGACAAGCGTTTGGCATCATTTTTGAGTGAATTGGAGAAAGTCAGATTTTTGCTGAAATTGTGACCCCGGGGATTAGGGATTTTTTCAAAAAAATCTTTTTCTGCCGGTTAAGTTGTTGAGGGCTGATTTCTTGTCCTGTGATAAAAAGCCTTCTGTTTCGACCGCCAAACCTTTCAGGGGAGCATTTGCAAGCGTTTGGCATCATTTTTGAGTGAATTGCCAAAAGTCACATTTTGGCTGAAATTGTGACCCCGGGGCTTAGGGATTTTTTCAAAAAATCTTTTTCTGCAGGTTAAGTTGTTGAGGGCTGATTTCTTGTCCTGTGATAAAAAGCCTTCTGTTTCGACCGCCAAACCTTTCAGGGGAGCATTTGCAAGCGTTTGGCATCATTTTTGCGTGAATTGCCAAATTCAGATTTTTGCTGAAATTGTGACCCCGGGGCTTAGGGATTTTTTCAAAAAAACCTTTTTCCGGCAGTTAAGTTGTTGAGGGCTGATTTCTTGTCCTGTGATAAAAAGCCTTCTGTTTCGACCGCCAAACCTTTCAGGGGAGCATTTGCAAGCGTTTGGCATCATTTTTGAGTGAATTGGAGAAAGTCAGATTTTTGCTGAAATTGTGACCCCGGGGCTTAGGGATTTTTTCTAAAAAATCTTTTTCTGCAGGTTAAGTTGTTGAGGGCTGATTTCTTGTCCTGTGATAAAAAGCCTTCTGTTTCGACCGCCAAACCTTTCAGGGGAGCATTTGCAAGCGTTTGGCATCATTTTTGAGTGAATTGGAGAAAGTAAGATTTTTGCTGAAATTGTGACCCCGGGGCTTAGGGATTTTTTCAAAAAAATCTTTTTCTGCCGGTTAAGTTGTTGAGGGCTGATTTCTTGTCCTGTGATAAAAAGCCTTCTGTTTTGACCGCCAAACCTTTCAGGGGAGCATTTGCAAGCGTTTGGCATCATTTTTGAGTGAATTGTAGAAAGTCAGATTTTTGCTGAAATTGTGACCCCGGGGCTTAGGGATTTTTTCAAAAAAACCTTTTTCCGGCGGTTAAGTTGTTGAGGGCTGATTTCTTGTCCTGTGACAAAAAGCCTTCTGTTTCGACCGCCAAACCTTTCAGGGGAGCATTTGCAAGCGTTTGGCATCATTTTTGAGTGAATTGCCAAAAGTCACATTTTGGCTGAAATTGTGACCCCGGGGCTTAGGGATTTTTTCAAAAAATCTTTTTCTGCAGGTTAAGTTGTTGAGGGCTGATTTCTTGTCCTGTGATAAAAAGCCTTCTGTTTCGACCGCCAAACCTTTCAGGGGAGCATTTGCAAGCGTTTGGCATCATTTTTGAGTGAATTGGAGAAAGTCACATTTTGGCTGAAATTGTGACCCCGGGGCTTAGGGATTTTTTCAAAAAATCTTTTTCTGCAGGTTAAGTTGTTGAGGGCTGATTTCTTGTCCTGTGATAAAAAGCCTTCTGTTTCGACCGCCAAACTTTTCAGGGGAGCATTTGCAAGTGTTTGGCATCATTTTTGCATGAATTGCCAAAAGTCAGATTTTTGCTGAAATTGTGACCCCGGGGTTTAGGGATTTTTTCAAAAAAATCTTTTTCTGCCGGTTAAGTTGTTGAGGGCTGATTTCTTGTCCTGTGATAAAAAGCCTTCTGTTTCGACCGCCACACCTTTCAGGGGAGCATTTGCAAGCGTTTGGCATCATTTTTGAGTGAATTGGAGAAAGTAAGATTTTTGCTGAAATTGTGACCCCGGGGCTTAGGGATTTTTTCAAAAAAATCTTTTACTGTCGGTTAAGTTGTTGAGGGCTGATTTCTTGTCCTGTGATAAAAAGCCTTCTGTTTTGAACGCCAAACCTTTCAGGGGAGCATTTGCAAGCGTTTGGCATCATTTTTGAGTGAATTGGAGAAAGTAAGATTTTTGCTGAAATTGTGACCCCGGGGCTTAGGGATTTTTTCAAAAAAATCTTTTTCTGCCGGTTAAGTTGTTGAGGGCTGATTTCTTGTCCTGTGATAAAAAGCCTTCTGTTTCGACCACCAAACCTTTCAGGGGAGCATTTGCAAGCGTTTGGCATCATTTTTGAGTGAATTGGAGAAAGTCAGATTTTTGCTGAAATTGTGACCCCGGGGCTTAGGGATTTTTTCAAAAAAATCTTTTTCTGCCGGTTAAGTTGTTGAGGGCTGATTTCTTGTCCTGTGATAAAAAGACTTCTGTTTCGACTGCCAAACCTTTCAGGGGAGCATTGACAAGCGTTTGGCATCATTTTTGAGTGAATTGGAGAAAGTCAGATTTTTGCTGAAATTGTGACCCCGGGGCTTAGGGATTTTATCAAAAAAATCTTTTTCTGCCGGTTAAGTTGTTGAGGGCTGATTTCTTGTCCTGTGATAAAAAGCCTTCTGTTTCGACCGCCAAACCTTTCAGGGGAGCATTTGCAAGCGTTTGGCATCATTTTTGAGTGAATTGCCAAAAGTCACATTTTGGCTGAAATTGTGACCCCGGGGCTTAGGGATTTTTTCAAAAAATCTTTTTCTGCAGGTTAAGTTGTTGAGGGCTGATTTCTTGTCCTGTGATAAAAAGCCTTCTGTTTCGACCGCCAAACCTTTCAGGGGAGCAT
Organism: Podarcis tiliguerta; assembly: GCF_965153285.1. Lineage (NCBI taxonomy): Eukaryota > Metazoa > Chordata > Lepidosauria > Squamata > Lacertidae > Podarcis > Podarcis tiliguerta. The sequence goes on along the minus strand of NW_028148618.1, from coordinate 20,635 downwards.
TTGCAAGCGTTTGGCATCATTTTTGCGTGAATTGCCAAATTCAGATTTTTGCTGAAATTGTGACCCCGGGGCTTAGGGATTTTTTCAAAAAAACCTTTTTCCGGCGGTTAAGTTGTTGAGGGCTGATTTCTTGTCCTGTGATAAAAAGCCTTCTGTTTCGACCGCCAAACCTTTCAGGGGAGCATTTGCAAGCGTTTGGCATCATTTTTGAGTGAATTGCCAAAAGTCACATTTTGGCTGAAATTGTGACCCCGGGGCTTAGGGTTTTTTTTTAAAAAAAATCTATTTCTGCCGGTTAAGTTGTTGAGGGCTGATTTCTTGTCCTGTGATAAAAAGCCTTCTGTTTCGACCGCCAAACCTTTCAGGGGAGCATTTGCAAGCGTTTGGCATCATTTTTGAGTGAATTGGAGAAAGTAAGATTTTTGCTGAAATTGTGACCCCGGGGCTTAGGGATTTTTTCAAAAAAATCTTTTTCTGCCGGTTAAGTTGTTGAGGGCTGATTTCTTGTCCTGTGATAAAAAGCCTTCTGTTTTGACCGCCAAACCTTTCAGGGGAGCATTTGCAAGCGTTTGGCATCATTTTTGAGTGAATTGTAGAAAGTCAGATTTTTGCTGAAATTGTGACCCCGGGGCTTAGGGATTTTTTCAAAAAAACCTTTTTCCGGCGATTAAGTTGTTGAGGGCTGATTTCTTGTCCTGTGACAAAAAGCCTTCTGTTTCGACCGCCAAACCTTTCAGGGGAGCATTTGCAAGCGTTTGGCATAATTTTTGTGTGAATTGCCAAAAGTAAGATTTTTGCTGAAATTGTGATCCCGGGGCTTAGGGATTTTTTCAAAAAAATCTTTTTCTGCCGGTTAAGTTGTTGAGGGCTGATTTCTTGTCCTGTGATAAAAAGCCTTCTGTTTCGACCACCAAACCTTTCAGGGGAGCATTTGCAAGCGTTTGGCATCATTTTTGAGTGAATTAGAGAAAGTCAGAGTTTTGCTGAAATTGTGACCCCGGGGCTTAGGGATTTTTTCAAAAAATCTTTTTCTGCAGGTTAAGTTGTTGAGGGCTGATTTCTTGTCCTGTGATAAAAAGCCTTCTGTTTCGACCGCCAAACCTTTCAGGGGAGCATTTGCAAGCGTTTGGCATCATTTTTGCGTGAATTGCCAAAAGTCAGATTTTTGCTGAAATTGTGACCCCGGGGCTTAGGGATTTTTTCAAAAAAATCTTTTTCTGCCGGTTAAGTTGTTGAGGGCTGATTTCTTGTCCTGTGACAAAAAGCCTTCTGTTTCGACCGCCAAACCTTTCAGGGGAGCATTTGCAAGCCTTTGGCATCATTTTTGAGTGAATTGGAGAAAGTCAGATTTTTGCTGAAATTGTGACCCCGGGGCTTAGGGATTTTTTCAAAAAAATCTTTTTCTGCCGGTTAAGTTGTTGAGGGCTGATTTCTTGTCCTGTGATAAAAAGCCTTCTGTTTCGACCGCCAAACCTTTCAGGGGAGCATTTGCAAGCGTTTGGCATCATTTTGGCGTGAATTGCCAAAAGTCAGATTTTTGCTGAAATTGTGACCCCGGGGCTTAGGGATTTTTTCAAAAAAATCTTTTTCTGCCGGTTAAGTTGTTGAGGGCTGATTTCTTGTCCTGTGATAAAAAGCCTTCTGTTTCGACCGCCAAACCTTTCAGGGGAGCATTTGCAAGCGTTTGGCATCATTTTTGCGTGAATTGCCAAAAGTCAGATTTTTGCTGAAATTGTGACCCCGGGGCTTAGGGATTTTTTCAAAAAATCTTTTTCTGCAGGTTAAGTTGTTGAGGGCTGATTTCTTGTCCTGTGATAAATAGCCTTCTGTTTCGACCGCCAAACTTTTCTGGGGAGCATTTGCAAGCGTTTGGCATCATTTTTGAGTGTATTGGAGAAAGTCAGATTTTTGCTGAAATTGTGACCCCGGGGCTTAGGGATTTTTTCAAAAAAATCTTTTTCTGCCGGTTTAGTTGTTGAGGGCTGATTTCTTGTCCTGTGATAAAAAGCCTTCTGTTTTGACCGCCAAACCTTTCAGGGGAGCATTTGCAAGCCTTTGGCATCATTTTTGAGTGAATTGCCAAAAGTCAGATTTTTGCTGAAATTGTGACCCTGGGGCTTAGGGATTTTTTCAAAAAACTCTTTTACTGCCGGTTAAGTTGTTGAGGGCTGATTTCTTGTCCTGTGATAAAAAGCCTTCTGTTTCGACCGCCAAACCTTTCAGGGGAGCATTTGCAAGCGTTTGGCATCATTTTTGAGTGAATTGGAGAAAGTAAGATTTTTGCTGAAATTGTGACCCCGGGGCTTAGGGATTTTTTCAAAAAATCTTTTTCTGCAGGTTAAGTTGTTGAGGGCTGATTTCTTGTCCTGTGATAAAAAGCCTTCTGTTTCGACCACCAAACCTTTCAGGGGAGCATTTGCAAGCGTTTGGCATCATTTTTGAGTGAATTAGAGAAAGTCAGATTTTTGCTGAAATTGTGACCCCGGGGTTTAGGGATTTTTTCAAAAAAATCTTTTTCTGCCGGTTAAGTTGTTGAGGGCTGATTTCTTGTCCTGTGATAAAAAGCCTTCTGTTTCGACCGCCACACCTTTCAGGGGAGCATTTGCAAGCGTTTGGCATCATTTTTGAGTGAATTGGAGAAAGTAAGATTTTTGCTGAAATTGTGACCCCGGGGCTTAGGGATTTTTTCAAAAAAATCTTTTACTGCCGGTTAAGTTGTTGAGGGCTGATTTCTTGTCCTGTGATAAAAAGCCTTCTGTTTTGAACGCCAAACCTTTCAGGGGAGCATTTGCAAGCGTTTGGCATCATTTTTGAGTGAATTGTAGAAAGTAAGATTTTTGCTGAAATTGTGACCCCGGGGCTTAGGGATTTTTTCAAAAAAATCTTTTTCTGCCGGTTAAGTTGTTGAGGGCTGATTTCTTGTCCTGTGATAAAAAGCCTTCTGTTTCGACCACCAAACCTTTCAGGGGAGCATTTGCAAGCGTTTGGCATCATTTTTGAGTGAATTGGAGAAAGTCAGATTTTTGCTGAAATTGTGACCCCGGGGCTTAGGGATTTTTTCAAAAAAATCTTTTTCTGCCGGTTAAGTTGTTGAGGGCTGATTTCTTGTCCTGTGATAAAAAGACTTCTGTTTCGACCGCCAAACCTTTCAGGGGAGCATTGACAAGCGTTTGGCATCATTTTTGAGTGAATTGGAGAAAGTCAGATTTTTGCTGAAATTGTGACCCCGGGGCTTAGGGATTTTTTCAAAAAAATCTTTTTCTGCCGGTTAAGTTGTTGAGGGCTGATTTCTTGTGCTGTGACAAAAAGCCTTCTGTTTCGACCGCCAAACCTTTCAGGGGAGCATTTGCAAGCGTTTGGCATAATTTTTGCGTGAATTGCCAAAAGTCACATGTTGGCTGAAATTGTGACCCCGGGGCTTAGGGATTTTTTCAAAAAAATCTTTTACTGCCGGTTAAGTTGTTGAGGGCTGATTTCTTGTCCTGTGATAAAAAGCCTTCTGTTTCGACCGCCAAACCTTTCAGGGGAGCATTTGCAAGCGTTTGGCATCATTTTTGCGTGAATTGCCAAAAGTCAGATTTTTGCTGAAATTGTGACCCCGGGGCTTAGGGATTTTTTCAAAAAAATCTTTTTCTGCCGGTTAAGTTGTTGAGGGCTGATTTCTTGTCCTGTGACAAAAAGCCTTCTGTTTCGACCGCCAAACCTTTCAGGGGAGCATTTGCAAGCCTTTGGCATCATTTTTGAGTGAATTGGAGAAAGTCAGATTTTTGCTGAAATTGTGACCCCGGGGCTTAGGGATTTTTTCAAAAAAATCTTTTTCTGCCGGTTAAGTTGTTGAGGGCTGATTTCTTGTCCTGTGATAAAAAGCCTTCTGTTTCGACCGCCAAACCTTTCAGGGGAGCATTTGCAAGCGTTTGGCATCATTTTGGCGTGAATTGCCAAAAGTCAGATTTTTGCTGAAATTGTGACCCCGGGGCTTAGGGATTTTTTCAAAAAAATCTTTTTCTGCCGGTTAAGTTGTTGAGGGCTGATTTCTTGTCCTGTGATAAAAAGCCTTCTGTTTCGACCGCCAAACCTTTCAGGGGAGCATTTGCAAGCGTTTGGCATCATTTTTGCGTGAATTGCCAAAAGTCAGATTTTTGCTGAAATTGTGACCCCGGGGCTTAGGGATTTTTTCAAAAAATCTTTTTCTGCAGGTTAAGTTGTTGAGGGCTGATTTCTTGTCCTGTGATAAATAGCCTTCTGTTTCGACCGCCAAACTTTTCTGGGGAGCATTTGCAAGCGTTTGGCATCATTTTTGAGTGTATTGGAGAAAGTCAGATTTTTGCTGAAATTGTGACCCCGGGGCTTAGGGATTTTTTCAAAAAAATCTTTTTCTGCCGGTTTAGTTGTTGAGGGCTGATTTCTTGTCCTGTGATAAAAAGCCTTCTGTTTTGACCGCCAAACCTTTCAGGGGAGCATTTGCAAGCCTTTGGCATCATTTTTGAGTGAATTGCCAAAAGTCAGATTTTTGCTGAAATTGTGACCCTGGGGCTTAGGGATTTTTTCAAAAAACTCTTTTACTGCCGGTTAAGTTGTTGAGGGCTGATTTCTTGTCCTGTGATAAAAAGCCTTCTGTTTCGACCGCCAAACCTTTCAGGGGAGCATTTGCAAGCGTTTGGCATCATTTTTGAGTGAATTGGAGAAAGTAAGATTTTTGCTGAAATTGTGACCCCGGGGCTTAGGGATTTTTTCAAAAAATCTTTTTCTGCAGGTTAAGTTGTTGAGGGCTGATTTCTTGTCCTGTGATAAAAAGCCTTCTGTTTCGACCACCAAACCTTTCAGGGGAGCATTTGCAAGCGTTTGGCATCATTTTTGAGTGAATTAGAGAAAGTCAGATTTTTGCTGAAATTGTGACCCCGGGGTTTAGGGATTTTTTCAAAAAAATCTTTTTCTGCCGGTTAAGTTGTTGAGGGCTGATTTCTTGTCCTGTGATAAAAAGCCTTCTGTTTCGACCGCCACACCTTTCAGGGGAGCATTTGCAAGCGTTTGGCATCATTTTTGAGTGAATTGGAGAAAGTAAGATTTTTGCTGAAATTGTGACCCCGGGGCTTAGGGATTTTTTCAAAAAAATCTTTTACTGCCGGTTAAGTTGTTGAGGGCTGATTTCTTGTCCTGTGATAAAAAGCCTTCTGTTTTGAACGCCAAACCTTTCAGGGGAGCATTTGCAAGCGTTTGGCATCATTTTTGAGTGAATTGTAGAAAGTAAGATTTTTGCTGAAATTGTGACCCCGGGGCTTAGGGATTTTTTCAAAAAAATCTTTTTCTGCCGGTTAAGTTGTTGAGGGCTGATTTCTTGTCCTGTGATAAAAAGCCTTCTGTTTCGACCACCAAACCTTTCAGGGGAGCATTTGCAAGCGTTTGGCATCATTTTTGAGTGAATTGGAGAAAGTCAGATTTTTGCTGAAATTGTGACCCCGGGGCTTAGGGATTTTTTCAAAAAAATCTTTTTCTGCCGGTTAAGTTGTTGAGGGCTGATTTCTTGTCCTGTGATAAAAAGACTTCTGTTTCGACCGCCAAACCTTTCAGGGGAGCATTGACAAGCGTTTGGCATCATTTTTGAGTGAATTGGAGAAAGTCAGATTTTTGCTGAAATTGTGACCCCGGGGCTTAGGGATTTTTTCAAAAAAATCTTTTTCTGCCGGTTAAGTTGTTGAGGGCTGATTTCTTGTCCTGTGACAAAAAGCCTTCTGTTTCGACCGCCAAACCTTTCAGGGGAGCATTTGCAAGCGTTTGGCATAATTTTTGCGTGAATTGCCAAAAGTCACATGTTGGCTGAAATTGTGACCCCGGGGCTTAGGGATTTTTTCAAAAAAATCTTTTACTGCCGGTTAAGTTGTTGAGGGCTGATTTCTTGTCCTGTGATAAAAAGCCTTCTGTTTCGACCGCCAAACCTTTCAGGGGAGCATTTGCAAGCGTTTGGCATCATTTTTGCGTGAATTGCCAAAAGTCAGATTTTTGCTGAAATTGTGACCCCGGGGCTTAGGGATTTTTTCAAAAAAATCTTTTTCTGCCGGTTAAGTTGTTGAGGGCTGATTTCTTGTCCTGTGATAAAAAGCCTTCTGTTTCGACCACCAAACCTTTCAGGGGAGCATTTGCAAGCGTTTGGCATCATTTTGAGTGAATTAGAGAAAGTCAGATTTTTGCTGAAATTGTGACCCCGGGGCTTAGGGATTTTTTCATAAAATCTTTTTCTGCAGGTTAAGTTGTTGAGGGCTGATTTCTTGTCCTGTGATAAAAAGCCTTCTGTTTCGACCGCCAAACCTTTCAGGGGAGCATTTGCAAGCCTTGGGCATCATTTTTGAGTGAATTGGAGAAAGTCAGATTTTTGCTGAAATTGTGACCCCGGGGCTTAGGGATTTTTTCAAAAAAATCTTTTTCTGCCGGTTAAGTTGTTGAGGGCTGATTTCTTGTCCTGTGATAAAAAGCCTTCTGTTTCGACCGCCAAACCTTTCAGGGGAGCATTTGCAAGCCTTGGGCATCATTTTTGAGTGAATTGCCAAAAGTCAGATTTTTGCTGAAATTGTGACCCCGGGGCTTAGGGATTTTTTCAAAAAAATCTTTTTCTGCCGGTTAAGTTGTTGAGGGCTGATTTCTTGTCCTGTGATAAAAAGCCTTCTGTTTCGACCGCCAAACCTTTCAGGGGAGCATTCGCAAGTGTTTGGCATCATTTTTGAGTGAATTGGAGAAAGTCACATGTTGGCTGAAATTGTGACCCCGGGGCTTAGGGATTTTTTCAAAATATCTTTTTCTGCAGGTTAAGTTGTTGAGGGCTGATTTCTTGTCCTGTGATAAAAAGCCTTCTGTTTCGACCGCCAAACCTTTCAGGGGAGCATTTGCAAGCCTTGGGCATCATTTTTGAGTGAATTGGAGAAAGTCAGATTTTTGCTGAAATTGTGACCCCGGGGCTTAGGGATTTTTTCAAAAAAATCTTTTTCTGCCGGTTAAGTTGTTGAGGGCTGATTTCTTGTCCTGTGATAAAAAGCCTTCTGTTTCGACCGCCAAACCTTCCAGGGGAGCATTTGCAAGCGTTTGGCATCATTTTTGAGTGAATTGCCAAAAGTCACATTTTGGCTGAAATTGTGACCCCGGGGCTTAGGGATTTTTTCAAAAAAATCTTTTTCTGCAGGTTAAGTTGTTGAGGGCTGATTTCTTGTCCTGTGATAAAAAGCCTTCTGTTTCGACCACCAAACCTTTCAGGGGAGCATTTGCAAGCGTTTGGCATAATTTTTGCGTGAATTGCCAAAAGTCACATGTTGGCTGAAATTGTGACCCCGGGGCTTAGGGATTTTTTCAAAAAAATCTTTTACTGCCGGTTAAGTTGTTGAGGGCTGATTGCTTGTCCTGTGATAAAAAGCCTTCTGTTTCGACCGCCAAACCTTTCAGGGGAGCATTTGCAAGCGTTTGGCATCATTTTTGCGTGAATTGCCAAAAGTCAGATTTTTGCTGAAATTGTGACCCCGGGGCTTAGGGATTTTTTCAAAAAAATCTTTTTCTGCCGGTTAAGTTGTTGAGGGCTGATTTCTTGTCCTGTGATAAAAAGCCTTCTGTTTCGACCACCAAACCTTTCAGGGGAGCATTTGCAAGCGTTTGGCATCATTTTGAGTGAATTAGAGAAAGTCAGATTTTTGCTGAAATTGTGACCCCGGGGCTTAGGGATTTTTTCATAAAATCTTTTTCTGCAGGTTAAGTTGTTGAGGGCTGATTTCTTGTCCTGTGATAAAAAGCCTTCTGTTTCGACCGCCAAACCTTTCAGGGGAGCATTTGCAAGCCTTGGGCATCATTTTTGAGTGAATTGGAGAAAGTCAGATTTTTGCTGAAATTGTGACCCCGGGGCTTAGGGATTTTTTCAAAAAAATCTTTTTCTGCCGGTTAAGTTGTTGAGGGCTGATTTCTTGTCCTGTGATAAAAAGCCTTCTGTTTCGACCGCCAAACCTTTCAGGGGAGCATTTGCAAGCCTTGGGCATCATTTTTGAGTGAATTGCCAAAAGTCAGATTTTTGCTGAAATTGTGACCCCGGGGCTTAGGGATTTTTTCAAAAAAATCTTTTTCTGCCGGTTAAGTTGTTGAGGGCTGATTTCTTGTCCTGTGATAAAAAGCCTTCTGTTTCGACCGCCAAACCTTTCAGGGGAGCATTCGCAAGTGTTTGGCATCATTTTTGAGTGAATTGGAGAAAGTCACATGTTGGCTGAAATTGTGACCCCGGGGCTTAGGGATTTTTTCAAAATATCTTTTTCTGCAGGTTAAGTTGTTGAGGGCTGATTTCTTGTCCTGTGATAAAAAGCCTTCTGTTTCGACCGCCAAACCTTTCAGGGGAGCATTTGCAAGCCTTGGGCATCATTTTTGAGTGAATTGGAGAAAGTCAGATTTTTGCTGAAATTGTGACCCCGGGGCTTAGGGATTTTTTCAAAAAAATCTTTTTCTGCCGGTTAAGTTGTTGAGGGCTGATTTCTTGTCCTGTGATAAAAAGCCTTCTGTTTCGACCGCCAAACCTTCCAGGGGAGCATTTGCAAGCGTTTGGCATCATTTTTGAGTGAATTGCCAAAAGTCACATTTTGGCTGAAATTGTGACCCCGGGGCTTAGGGATTTTTTCAAAAAAATCTTTTTCTGCAGGTTAAGTTGTTGAGGGCTGATTTCTTGTCCTGTGATAAAAAGCCTTCTGTTTCGACCACCAAACCTTTCAGGGGAGCATTTGCAAGCGTTTGGCATAATTTTTGCGTGAATTGCCAAAAGTCACATGTTGGCTGAAATTGTGACCCCGGGGCTTAGGGATTTTTTCAAAAAAATCTTTTACTGCCGGTTAAGTTGTTGAGGGCTGATTTCTTGTCCTGTGATAAAAAGCCTTCTGTTTCGACCGCCAAACCTTTCAGGGGAGCATTTGCAAGCGTTTGGCATCATTTTTGAGTGAATTGCCAAAAGTCAGATTTTTGCTGAAATTGTGACCCCGGGGCTTAGGGATTTTTTCAAAAAAATCTTTTACTGCCGGTTAAGTTGTTGAGGGCTGATTTCTTGTCCTGTGATAAAAAGCCTTCTGTTTCGACCACCAAACCTTTCAGGGGAGCATTTGCAAGCGTTTGGCATCATTTTGAGTGAATTAGAGAAAGTCAGATTTTTGCTGAAATTGTGACCCCGGGGCTTAGGGATTTTTTCATAAAATCTTTTTCTGCAGGTTAAGTTGTTGAGGGCTGATTTCTTGTCCTGTGATAAAAAGCCTTCTGTTTCGACCGCCAAACCTTTCAGGGGAGCATTTGCAAGCCTTGGGCATCATTTTTGAGTGAATTGGAGAAAGTCAGATTTTTGCTGAAATTGTGACCCCGGGGCTTAGGGATTTTTTCAAAAAAATCTTTTTCTGCCGGTTAAGTTGTTGAGGGCTGATTTCTTGTCCTGTGATAAAAAGCCTTCTGTTTCGACCGCCAAACCTTTCAGGGGAGCATTTGCAAGCCTTGGGCATCATTTTTGAGTGAATTGCCAAAAGTCAGATTTTTGCTGAAATTGTGACCCCGGGGCTTAGGGATTTTTTCAAAAAAATCTTTTTCTGCCGGTTAAGTTGTTGAGGGCTGATTTCTTGTCCTGTGATAAAAAGCCTTCTGTTTCGACCGCCAAACCTTTCAGGGGAGCATTTGCAAGTGTTTGGCATCATTTTTGAGTGAATTGGAGAAAGTCACATGTTGGCTGAAATTGTGACCCCGGGGCTTAGGGATTTTTTCAAAATATCTTTTTCTGCAGGTTAAGTTGTTGAGGGCTGATTTCTTGTCCTGTGATAAAAAGCCTTCTGTTTCGACCGCCAAACCTTCCAGGGGAGCATTTGCAAGCGTTTGGCATCATTTTTGAGTGAATTGCCAAAAGTCACATTTTGGCTGAAATTGTGACCCCGGGGCTTAGGGATTTTTTCAAAAAAATCTTTTTCTGCAGGTTAAGTTGTTGAGGGCTGATTTCTTGTCCTGTGATAAAAAGCCTTCTGTTTCGACCACCAAACCTTTCAGGGGAGCATTTGCAAGCGTTTGGCATCATTTTTGAGTGAATTAGAGAAAGTCAGATTTTTGCTGAAATTGTGACCCCGGGGCTGAGGGATTTTTTCAAAAAATCTTTTTCTGCAGGTTAAGTTGTTGAGGGCTGATTTCTTGTCCTGTGATAAAAAGCCTTCTGTTTCGACCGCCAAACCTTTCAGGGGAGCATTTGCAAGCGTTTGGCATCATTTTTGAGTGAATTGCCAAAAGTCACATTTTCGCTGAAATTGTGACCCCGGGGCTTAGGGATTTTTTCAAAAAATCTTTTTCTGCAGGTTAAGTTGTTGAGGGCTGATTTCTTGTCCTGTGATAAAAAGCCTTCTGTTTTGACCGCCAAACCTTTCAGGGGAGCATTTGCAAGCGTTTGGCATCATTTTTGAGTGAATTGGAGAAAGTCAGATTTTTGCTGAAATTGTGACCCCGGGGCTTAGGGATTTTTTCAAAATATCTTTTTCTGCAGGTTAAGTTGTTGAGGGCTGATTTCTTGTTCTGTGATAAAAAGCCTTCTGTTTCGACCGCCTAACCTTTCAGGGGAGCATTTGCAAACGTTTGGCATCATTTTTGAGTGAATTGGAGAAAGTCAGATTTTTGCTGAAATTGTGACCCCGGGGCTTAGGGATTTTTTCAAAAAAACCTTTTTCCGGCGGTTAAGTTGTTGAGGGCTGATTTCTTGTCCTGTGATAAAAAGCCTTCTGTTTCGACCGCCAAACCTTTCAGGGGAGCATTTGCAAGCATTTGGCATCATTTTTGCGTGAATTGCCAAAAGTCAGATTTTTCCTGAAATTGTGACCCCGGGGCTTAGGGATTTTTTCAAAAAAATCTTTTTCTGCAGGTTAAGTTGTTGAGGGCTCATTTCTTGTCCTGTGATAAAAAGCCTTCTGTTTCGACCACCAAACCTTTCAGGGGAGCATTTGCAAGCGTTTGGCATCATTTTTGAGTGAATTAGAGAAAGTCAGATTTTTGCTGAAATTGTGACCCAGGGGCTTAGGGATTTTTTCAAAAAAATCTTTTTTCTGCCGGTTAAGTTGTTGAGGGCTGATTTCTTGTCCTGTGATAAAAAGCCTTCTGTTTCGACCGCCAAACCTTTCAGGGGAGCATTTGCAAGCGTTTGGCATCATTTTTGAGTGAATTGGAGAAAGTAAGATTTTTGCTGAAATTGTGACCCCGGGGCTTAGGGATTTTTTCAAAAAAATCTTTTTCTGCCGGTTAAGTTGTTGAGGGCTGATTTCTTGTCCTGTGATAAAAAGCCTTCTGTTTCGACCGCCAAACCTTTCAGGGGAGCATTTGCAAGCGTTTGGCATCATTTTTGAGTGAATTAGAGAAAGTCACATTTTGGCTGAAATTGTGACCCCGGGGCTTAGGGATTTTTTCAAAAAATCTTTTTCTGCAGGTTAAGTTGTTGAGGGCTGATTTCTTGTCCTGTGATAAAAAGCCTTCTGTTTCGACCGCCAAACCTTTCAGGGGAGCATTTGCAAGCGTTTGGCATCATTTTTGCGTGAATTGCCAAAAGTCAGATTTTTGCTGAAATTGTGACCCCGGGGCTTAGGGATTTTTTCAAAAAAATCTTTTACTGCCGGTTAAGTTGTTGAGGGCTGATTTCTTGTCCTGTGATAAAAAGCCTTCTGTTTCGACCGCCAAACCTTTCAGGGGAGCATTTGCAAGCGTTTGGCATCATTTTTGCGTGAATTGCCAAAAGTCAGATTTTTGCTGAAATTGTGACCCCGGGGCTTAGGGATTTTTTCAAAAAAATCTTTTACTGCCGGTTAAGTTGTTGAGGGCTGATTTCTTGTCCTGTGATAAAAAGCCTTCTGTTTCGACCGCCAAACCTTTCAGGGGAGCATTTGCAAGCGTTTGGCATCATTTTTGAGTGAATTGCCAAAAGTCAGATTTTTGCTGAAATTGTGACCCCGGGGCTTAGGGATTTTTTCAAAAAAATCTTTTACTGCCGGTTAAGTTGTTGAGGCCTGATTTCTTGTCCTGTGATAAAAAGCCTTCTGTTTCGACCGCCAAACCTTTCAGGGGAGCATTTGCAAGCGTTTGGCATCATTTTTGCGTGAATTGCCAAAAGTCAGATTTTTGCTGAAATTGTGACCCCGGGGCTTAGGGATTTTTTCAAAAAAATCTTTTTCTGCCGGTTAAGTTGTTGAGGGCTGATTTCTTGTCCTGTGATAAAAAGCCTTCTGTTTCGACCACCAAACCTTTCAGGGGAGCATTTGCAAGCGTTTGGCATCATTTTTGAGTGAATTAGAGAAAGTCAGATTTTTGCTGAAATTGTGACCCCGGGGCTTAGGGATTTTTTCATAAAATCTTTTTCTGCAGGTTAAGTTGTTGAGGGCTGATTTCTTGTCCTGTGATAAAAAGCCTTCTGTTTCGACCGCCAAACCTTTCAGGGGAGCATTTGCAAGCCTTGGGCATCATTTTTGAGTGAATTGGAGAAAGTCAGATTTTTGCTGAAATTGTGACCCCGGGGCTTAGGGATTTTTTCAAAAAAATCTTTTTCTGCCGGTTAAGTTGTTGAGGGCTGATTTCTTGTCCTGTGATAAAAAGCCTTCTGTTTCGACCGCCAAACCTTTCAGGGGAGCATTTGCAAGCGTTTGGCATCTTTTTTGAGTGAATTGCCAAAAGTCACATTTTGGCTGAAATTGTGACCCCGGGGCTTAGGGATTTTTTCAAAAAATCTTTTTCTGCAGGTTAAGTTGTTGAGGGCTGATTTCTTGTCCTGTGATAAAAAGCCTTCTGTTTCGACCGCCAAACCTTTCAGGGGAGCATTTGCAAGCGTTTGGCATCATTTTTGCGTGAATTGCCAAAAGTCAGATTTTTCCTGAAATTGTGACCCCGGGCCTTTGGGATTTTTTCAAAAAAATCTTTTTCTGCAGGTTAAGTTGTTGAGGGCTCATTTCTTGTCCTGTGATAAAAAGCCTTCTGTTTCGACCACCAAACCTTTCAGGGGAGCATTTGCAAGCGTTTGGCATCATTTTTGAGTGAATTAGAGAAAGTCAGATTTTTGCTGAAATTGTGACCCAGGGGCTTAGGGATTTTTTCAAAAAAATCTTTTTTCTGCCGGTTAAGTTGTTGAGGGCTGATTTCTTGTCCGGTGATAAAAAGCCTTCTGTTTCGACCGCCAAACCTTTCAGGGGAGCATTTGCAAGCGTTTGGCATCATTTTTGAGTGAATTGGAGAAAGTAAGATTTTTGCTGAAATTGTGACCCCGGGGCTTAGGGATTTTTTCAAAAAAATCTTTTTCTGCCGGTTAAGTTGTTGAGGGCTGATTTCTTGTCCTGTGATAAAAAGCCTTCTGTTTAGACCGCCAAACCTTTCAGGGGAGCATTTGCAAGCGTTTGGCATCATTTTTGAGTGAATTAGAGAAAGTCACATTTTGGCTGAAATTGTGACCCCGGGGCTTAGGGATTTTTTCAAAAAATCTTTTTCTGCAGGTTAAGTTGTTGAGGGCTGATTTCTTGTCCTGTGATAAAAAGCCTTCTGTTTCGACCGCCAAACCTTTCAGGGGAGCATTTGCAAGCGTTTGGCATCATTTTTGCGTGAATTGCCAAAAGTCAGATTTTTGCTGAAATTGTGACCCCGGGGCTTAGGGATTTTTTCAAAAAAATCTTTTACTGCCGGTTAAGTTGTTGAGGGCTGATTTCTTGTCCTGTGATAAAAAGCCTTCTGTTTCGACCGCCAAACCTTTCAGGGGAGCATTTGCAAGCGTTTGGCATCATTTTTGAGTGAATTGCCAAAAGTCAGATTTTTGCTGAAATTGTGACCCCGGGGCTTAGGGATTTTTTCAAAAAAATCTTTTACTGCCGGTTAAGTTGTTGAGGCCTGATTTCTTGTCCTGTGATAAAAAGCCTTCTGTTTCGACCGCCAAACCTTTCAGGGGAGCATTTGCAAGCGTTTGGCATCATTTTTGCGTGAATTGCCAAAAGTCAGATTTTTGCTGAAATTGTGACCCCGGGGCTTAGGGATTTTTTCAAAAAAATCTTTTTCTGCCGGTTAAGTTGTTGAGGGCTGATTTCTTGTCCTGTGATAAAAAGCCTTCTGTTTCGACCACCAAACCTTTCAGGGGAGCATTTGCAAGCGTTTGGCATCATTTTTGAGTGAATTAGAGAAAGTCAGATTTTTGCTGAAATTGTGACCCCGGGGCTTAGGGATTTTTTCATAAAATCTTTTTCTGCAGGTTAAGTTGTTGAGGGCTGATTTCTTGTCCTGTGATAAAAAGCCTTCTGTTTCGACCGCCAAACCTTTCAGGGGAGCATTTGCAAGCCTTGGGCATCATTTTTGAGTGAATTGGAGAAAGTCAGATTTTTGCTGAAATTGTGACCCCGGGGCTTAGGGATTTTTTCAAAAAAATCTTTTTCTGCCGGTTAAGTTGTTGAGGGCTGATTTCTTGTCCTGTGATAAAAAGCCTTCTGTTTCGACCGCCAAACCTTTCAGGGGAGCATTTGCAAGCGTTTGGCATCTTTTTTGAGTGAATTGCCAAAAGTCACATTTTGGCTGAAATTGTGACCCCGGGGCTTAGGGATTTTTTCAAAAAATCTTTTTCTGCAGGTTAAGTTGTTGAGGGCTGATTTCTTGTCCTGTGATAAAAAGCCTTCTGTTTCGACCGCCAAACCTTTCAGGGGAGCATTTGCAAGCGTTTGGCATCATTTTTGCGTGAATTGCCAAAAGTCAGATTTTTGCTGAAATTGTGACCCCGGGGCTTAGGGATTTTTTCAAAAAAATCTTTTTCTGCAGGTTAAGTTGTTGAGGGCTGATTTCTTGTCCTGTGATAAAAAGCCTTCTGTTTCGACCGCCAAACCTTTCAGGGGAGCATTTGCAAGCCTTGGGCATCATTTTTGAGTGAATTGGAGAAAGTCACATTTTTGCTGAAATTGTGACCCCGGGGCTTAGGGATTTTTTCAAAAAAATCTTTTTCTGCCGGTTAAGTTGTTGAGGGCTGATTTCTTGTCCTGTGATAAAAAGCCTTCTGTTTCGACCGCCAAACCTTTCAGGGGAGCATTTGCAAGTGTTTGGCATCATTTTTGAGTGAATTGGAGAAAGTCACATGTTGGCTGAAATTGTGACCCCGGGGCTTAGGGATTTTTTCAAAATATCTTTTTCTGCAGGTTAAGTTGTTGAGGGCTGATTTCTTGTCCTGTGATAAAAAGCCTTCTGTTTCGACCGCCAAACCTTTCAGGGGAGCATTTGCAAGCGTTTGGCATCATTTTTGAGTGAATTGCCAAAAGTCACATTTTGGCTGAAATTGTGACCCCGGGGCTTAGGGATTTTTTCAAAAAAATCTTTTTCTGCAGGTTAAGTTGTTGAGGGCTGATTTCTTGTCCTGTGATAAAAAGCCTTCTGTTTCGACCACCAAACCTTTCAGGGGAGCATTTGCAAGCGTTTGGCATCATTTTTGAGTGAATTAGAGAAAGTCAGATTTTTGCTGAAATTGTGACCCCGGGGCTGAGGGATTTTTTCAAAAAATCTTTTTCTGCAGGTTAAGTTGTTGAGGGCTGATTTCTTGTCCTGTGATAAAAAGCCTTCTGTTTCGACCGCCAAACCTTTCAGGGGAGCATTTGCAAGCGTTTGGCATCATTTTTGAATGAATTGCCAAAAGTCACATTTTCGCTGAAATTGTGACCCCGGGGCTTAGGGATTTTTTCAAAAAATCTTTTTCTGCAGGTTAAGTTGTTGAGGGCTGATTTCTTGTCCTGTGATAAAAAGCCTTCTGTTTTGACCGCCAAACCTTTCAGGGGAGCATTTGCAAGTGTTTGGCATCATTTTTGAGTGAATTGGAGAAAGTCACATGTTGGCTGAAATTGTGACCCCGGGGCTTAGGGATTTTTTCAAAATATCTTTTTCTGCAGGTTAAGTTGTTGAGGGCTGATTTCTTGTCCTGTGATAAAAAGCCTTCTGTTTCGACCGCCAAACCTTTCAGGGGAGCATTTGCAAACGTTTGGCATCATTTTTGAGTGAATTGGAGAAAGTCAGATTTTTGCTGAAATTGTGACCCCGGGGCTTAGGGATTTTTTCAAAAAAACCTTTTTCCGGCGGTTAAGTTGTTGAGGGCTGATTTCTTGTCCTGTGATAAAAAGCCTTCTGTTTCGACCGCCAAACCTTTCAGGGGAGCATTTGCAAGCATTTGGCATCATTTTTGCGTGAATTGCAAAAAGTCAGATTTTTCCTGAAATTGTGACCCCGGGGCTAAGGGATTTTTTCAAAAAAATCTTTTTCTGCAGGTTAAGTTGTTGAGGGCTCATTTCTTGTCCTGTGATAAAAAGCCTTCTGTTTCGACCACCAAACCTTTCAGGGGAGCATTTGCAAGCGTTTGGCATCATTTTTGAGTGAATTAGAGAAAGTCAGATTTTTGCTGAAATTGTGACCCAGGGGCTTAGGGATTTTTTCAAAAAAATCTTTTTTCTGCCGGTTAAGTTGTTGAGGGCTGATTTCTTGTCCTGTGATAAATAGCCTTCTGTTTCGACCGCCAAACCTTTCAGGGGAGCATTTGCAAGCGTTTGGCATCATTTTTGAGTGAATTGGAGAAAGTAAGATTTTTGCTGAAATTGTGACCCCGGGGCTTAGGGATTTTTTCAAAAAAATCTTTTTCTGCCGGTTAAGTTGTTGAGGGCTGATTTCTTCTCCTGTGATAAAAAGCCTTCTGTTTCGACCGCCAAACCTTTCAGGGGAGCATTTGCAAGCGTTTGGCATCATTTTTGAGTGAATTGCCAAAAGTCACATTTTGGCTGAAATTGTGACCCCGGGGCTTAGGGATTTTTTCAAAAAATCTTTTTCTGCAGGTTAAGTTGTTGAGGGCTGATTTCTTGTCCTGTGATAAAAAGCCTTCTGTTTCGACCGCCAAACCTTTCAGGGGAGCATTTGCAAGCGTTTGGCATCATTTTTGAGTGAATTGCCAAAAGTCACATTTTCGCTGAAATTGTGACCCCGGGGCTTAGGGATTTTTTCAAAAAATCTTTTTCTGCAGGTTAAGTTGTTGAGGGCTGATTTCTTGTCCTGTGATAAAAAGCCTTCTGTTTTGACCGCCAAACCTTTCAGGGGAGCATTTGCAAGCGTTTGGCATCATTTTTGAGTGAATTGGAGAAAGTCAGATTTTTGCTGAAATTGTGACCCCGGGGCTTAGGGATTTTTTGAAAAAAAAAAAAATTTCTGCAGGTGAAGTTGTTGAGGGCTGATTTCTTGTCCTGTGATAAAAAGCCTTCTGTTTTGACCGCCAAACCTTTCAGGGGAGCATTTGCAAGCGTTTGGCATCATTTTTGAGTGAATTGTAGAAAGTCAGATTTTTGCTGAAATTGTGACCCCGGGGCTTAGGGATTTTTTCAAAAAAATCTTTTTCTGCAGGTTAAGTTGTTGAGGGCTGATTTCTTGTCCTGTGATAAAAAGCCTTCTGTTTCGACCGCCAAACCTTTCAGGGGAGCATTTGCAAGCCTTGGGCATCATTTTTGAGTGAATTGGAGAAAGTCAGATTTTTGCTGAAATTGTGACCCCGGGGCTTAGGGATTTTTTCAAAAAAATCTTTTTCTGCCGGTTAAGTTGTTGAGGGCTGATTTCTTGTCCTGTGATAAAAAGCCTTCTGTTTCGACCGCCAAACCTTTCAGGGGAGCATTTGCAAGCGTTTGGCATCATTTTTGAGTGAATTGCCAAAAGTCACATTTTCGCTGAAATTGTGACCCCGGGGCTTAGGGATTTTTTCAAAAAATCTTTTTCTGCAGGTTAAGTTGTTGAGGGCTGATTTCTTGTCCTGTGATAAAAAGCCTTCTGTTTCGACCGCCAAACCTTTCAGGGGAGCATTTGCAAGCGTTTGGCATCATTTTTGAGTGAATTGCCAAAAGTCACATTTTGGCTGAAATTGTGACCCCGGGGCTTAGGGATTTTTTCAAAAAATCTTTTTCTGCAGGTTAAGTTGTTGAGGGCTGATTTCTTGTCCTGTGATAAAAAGCCTTCTGTTTCGACCGCCAAACCTTTCAGGGGAGCATTTGCAAGCGTTTGGCATCATTTTTGCGTGAATTGCCAAAAGTCAGATTTTTGCTGAAATTGTGACCCCGGGGCTTAGGGATTTTTTCAAAAAAATCTTTTACTGCCGGTTAAGTTGTTGAGGGCTGATTTCTTGTCCTGTGATAAAAAGCCTTCTGTTTCGACCACCAAACCTTTCAGGGGAGCATTTGCAAGCGTTTGGCATCATTTTTGAGTGAATTAGAGAAAGTCAGATTTTTGCTGAAATTGTGACCCCGGGGCTTAGGGATTTTTTCATAAAATCTTTTTCTGCAGGTTAAGTTGTTGAGGGCTGATTTCTTGTCCTGTGATAAAAAGCCTTCTGTTTCGACCGCCAAACCTTTCAGGGGAGCATTTGCAAGCCTTGGGCATCATTTTTGAGTGAATTGGAGAAAGTCAGATTTTTGCTGAAATTGTGACCCCGGGGCTTAGGGATTTTTTCAAAAAAATCTTTTTCTGCCGGTTAAGTTGTTGAGGGCTGATTTCTTGTCCTGTGATAAAAAGCCTTCTGTTTCGACCGCCAAACCTTTCAGGGGAGCATTTGCAAGCGTTTGGCATCTTTTTTGAGTGAATTGCCAAAAGTCACATTTTGGCTGAAATTGTGACCCCGGGGCTTAGGGATTTTTTCAAAAAATCTTTTTCTGCAGGTTAAGTTGTTGAGGGCTGATTTCTTGTCCTGTGATAAAAAGCCTTCTGTTTCGACCGCCAAACCTTTCAGGGGAGCATTTGCAAGCGTTTGGCATCATTTTTGCGTGAATTGCCAAAAGTCAGATTTTTGCTGAAATTGTGACCCCGGGGCTTAGGGATTTTTTCAAAAAAATCTTTTTCTGCAGGTTAAGTTGTTGAGGGCTGATTTCTTGTCCTGTGATAAAAAGCCTTCTGTTTCGACCGCCAAACCTTTCAGGGGAGCATTTGCAAGCCTTGGGCATCATTTTTGAGTGAATTGGAGAAAGTCACATTTTTGCTGAAATTGTGACCCCGGGGCTTAGGGATTTTTTCAAAAAAATCTTTTTCTGCCGGTTAAGTTGTTGAGGGCTGATTTCTTGTCCTGTGATAAAAAGCCTTCTGTTTCGACCGCCAAACCTTTCAGGGGAGCATTTGCAAGTGTTTGGCATCATTTTTGAGTGAATTGGAGAAAGTCACATGTTGGCTGAAATTGTGACCCCGGGGCTTAGGGATTTTTTCAAAATATCTTTTTCTGCAGGTTAAGTTGTTGAGGGCTGATTTCTTGTCCTGTGATAAAAAGCCTTCTGTTTCGACCGCCAAACCTTTCAGGGGAGCATTTGCAAGCGTTTGGCATCATTTTTGAGTGAATTGCCAAAAGTCACATTTTGGCTGAAATTGTGACCCCGGGGCTTAGGGATTTTTTCAAAAAAATCTTTTTCTGCAGGTTAAGTTGTTGAGGGCTGATTTCTTGTCCTGTGATAAAAAGCCTTCTGTTTCGACCACCAAACCTTTCAGGGGAGCATTTGCAAGCGTTTGGCATCATTTTTGAGTGAATTAGAGAAAGTCAGATTTTTGCTGAAATTGTGACCCCGGGGCTGAGGGATTTTTTCAAAAAATCTTTTTCTGCAGGTTAAGTTGTTGAGGGCTGATTTCTTGTCCTGTGATAAAAAGCCTTCTGTTTCGACCGCCAAACCTTTCAGGGGAGCATTTGCAAGCGTTTGGCATCATTTTTGAATGAATTGCCAAAAGTCACATTTTCGCTGAAATTGTGACCCCGGGGCTTAGGGATTTTTTCAAAAAATCTTTTTCTGCAGGTTAAGTTGTTGAGGGCTGATTTCTTGTCCTGTGATAAAAAGCCTTCTGTTTTGACCGCCAAACCTTTCAGGGGAGCATTTGCAAGTGTTTGGCATCATTTTTGAGTGAATTGGAGAAAGTCACATGTTGGCTGAAATTGTGACCCCGGGGCTTAGGGATTTTTTCAAAATATCTTTTTCTGCAGGTTAAGTTGTTGAGGGCTGATTTCTTGTCCTGTGATAAAAAGCCTTCTGTTTCGACCGCCAAACCTTTCAGGGGAGCATTTGCAAACGTTTGGCATCATTTTTGAGTGAATTGGAGAAAGTCAGATTTTTGCTGAAATTGTGACCCCGGGGCTTAGGGATTTTTTCAAAAAAACCTTTTTCCGGCGGTTAAGTTGTTGAGGGCTGATTTCTTGTCCTGTGATAAAAAGCCTTCTGTTTCGACCGCCAAACCTTTCAGGGGAGCATTTGCAAGCATTTGGCATCATTTTTGCGTGAATTGCAAAAAGTCAGATTTTTCCTGAAATTGTGACCCCGGGGCTTAGGGATTTTTTCAAAAAAATCTTTTTCTGCAGGTTAAGTTGTTGAGGGCTCATTTCTTGTCCTGTGATAAAAAGCCTTCTGTTTCGACCACCAAACCTTTCAGGGGAGCATTTGCAAGCGTTTGGCATCATTTTTGAGTGAATTAGAGAAAGTCAGATTTTTGCTGAAATTGTGACCCAGGGGCTTAGGGATTTTTTCAAAAAAATCTTTTTTCTGCCGGTTAAGTTGTTGAGGGCTGATTTCTTGTCCTGTGATAAATAGCCTTCTGTTTCGACCGCCAAACCTTTCAGGGGAGCATTTGCAAGCGTTTGGCATCA
>NW_028148619.1:0-55268 GCF_965153285.1 Podarcis tiliguerta | reverse complement strand
TCACGAAGAGTCAGACACAACTAAATGACTAAACAACAACAACAAATCTTCCTGGGACTTGGAAGGCACTTGGTCTTCCTGCATTATTGCAATGTGGCCAAAGTCATTCCGTGCTGGCTATTCTGAACAACTGTAGAAAAACAAACTCTACAAGCGATTGGCAATGGAATTACTCGGACATGAGCATAATCTGCCTAAACGATGATAGAGGGCAAGTGAAATGCAGTGGTACCTTGGGTTAAGAACTTAATTCGTTCTGGAGGTCCGTTCTTAACCTGAAACTCTGCTAACCCAGAAATAGTACCTCAGGTTAAGAACTTTGCTTCAGGATGAAAACAGAAATCTCACGGCGGTGGCAGGGCAGCAGCTGGGGACGGCCCCATTAGCTAAAGTGGTACCTCAGGTCAAGAACAGTTTCAGGTTAAGAATGGACCTCCAGAACGAATTAAGTTCTTAACCTGAGGTACCACTGTATTGTTCCTCTCCTGTTGCGCGGCCACACTTTCCAATGTTTCGGTAAAAGCGTTTCCTTCAATGATTAAAAAAAAATTCTTCCAGTAGCACCTTAGAGGCCAATTCAGTTGATCTCTAAGGTGCTACTGGAAGAAGAAGAAAATTATTTTGTTTCAACTACAGCAGACCAACACGGCTACCTAACCGTTCCTTCAATGATGAGCAGCATGATTAGTGATAGCATCATGTGCCATGCTCCCTACTCGGTGAGGCTGAGCATATGGTGGTTAATTAGAGCCTCTTTAAAATGATTAATTAACAGGGGAGCTCCTCGTTTTTCCACAGGAGAACCTTAAGGATGCGCAAAATTCTCACATTTCTGCTCTCTCTCAGGAGCTATCTCCTAGGGCACAGTCACTAGGTGACCTGCTTATTTTTCCCTCCATTCCAGTGCTGCTGCCACTGCCAAGATGCTTCCATCTCTCATGATCTCGACTGATTTTATTATTATTTTGTTATGCTCAGCCACATAGTTCCTGGGTGTCCGCAGAAATACTTCACCTTTCCTCTCCATGCTTGACAAGCGGTGTAGAACAGAGAGCTTCCCTATCGGTTTATCAGAAGCGGAGGATTACACAATCCAAACCTAGGTCTGTTTGTTCTGAAATAAGCCTCACCAAATTTAGAGGGTCAGGCAGGATGAAAAAGCAAGCAGAGTTTAGATCGGGAAAGGTCTCTTTGGGTGGGGTGGGGGGTTCAGAAGGAAAATGAATTGATATTGATCTATATAAATTGATATTGATCTATATAAATTGATATTGATCTATATAAATTAGTAACTTTGTATTAAAGTAACATTTTTATACGTAACTGTGTGTGGAAATGGGTTTTTGTTACTGCGTTTGAAACTGGAATGCTGTACAACTATTTTTGGCCTTTGCAACTGATTTGGCTTGGTCAGGGGGTGCATGTTTTCTTTTTTTTGGGGGGGGGAGGAGGATTAATCCTGCCAGCAAACCAGTCTTGCTAGCCATTAGGTAAAGGTAAAGGGACCCCTGACCATTAGGTCCAGTCGTGACCGACTCTGGGGTTGTGGCGCTCATCTTGCTTTATTGGCCGAGGGAGCCGGCGTACAGCTTCTGGGTCATGTGGCCAGCATGACTAAGCCGCTTCTGGTGAACCAGAGCAGCGCACGGAAATGCCGTTTACCTTCCCGCCAGAGTGGTACCTATTTATCTACTTACACTTTGATGTGCTTTCGAACTGCTAAGTTGGCAGGAGCAGGGACCGAGCAACGGGAGCTCACCCTGTCGCGGGGATTCGAACCGCCGATCTTCTGATCAGCAAGTCCTAGGCTCTGTGGTTTAACCCACAGCGCCACCCGCATCCCTAGCCATTAGGACTCAACCTTAAATGAGTCCCTTTTGTTTACTCATGAGGAGTGTGTGTTGCTGGGAAGCGTCATTCCACTGACTGTGGCCACAGGGAACTCAGAAGGGAATTCTGTCCCTGAAGGATCGCTGGTGAAAAGAAATCCTTTGGGACGCCTGAGCCTATGCATAAGACCCAGGACAGGCGTTCCGGAGAATTATGTATTCCGTGCAGCTGATAACGCTGGCAGCATTAAGATAAATTCAACAGTGTAAACAAGTTATGATGGATGTAATAATGGAATACTGAATGGTTTAGTTTCTGCAAAATATGCAGGGATATATATATATATATATATGTAAAATGAACCATGGAAAGAGATGAAGGGAAGTTGTTGATATTTTAAGGATGTAAAAATGAGTACTTTAAATTGTAAAATAGAAAAATTAAAAAATATATACAGTCATACCTCGGGTTATAGATGCTTCAGGTTGCGTTTTTTCAGGTTACGGACCGCTGAAACCCGGAAGTATGGGAATGCGTTACTTCTGGGTTTCGGTGGTTGCGCAGAAGCACCGAATCGCAACCCACACATGCACAGACACACCGCTGCGGTCTGCGGACGCTGTGGGTTGCAAATGTGCATGGATGCTGTGAAACACCACACGTTCAATGAATTTCAATGTACAGTGGTACCTCGGGTTAAGTACTTAATTCGTTCCGGAGGTCTGTTCTTAACCTGAAACTGTTCTTAACCTGAAGCACCACTTTAGGTAATGGGGCCTCCCGCTGCTGCCCTGCCGCTGTAGCACGATTTCTGTTCTCATCCTGAAGCAAAGTTCTTAACCCGTGGTAATATTTCTAGGTTAGCGGAGTCTGTAACCTGAAGCGTCTGTAACCCAAGGTACCACTGTATTTAAAAAAGAGAATTCTGTATTCCAGGCTCCCTGCTGTATTTGGATATATACACCCCCCCACCACCACCCAGTACAAAGGCTCCACATAGTAACTGTGGGGCTAGGATGGGCTTTCGTGGGAAGAGCTAGGCGGGACTGTCCTGGGTGATCTTGCAAAACAGAAAGGCCGTATGCAAATTAAAAGTGAAATGAACTAGTCGGTGGGAGGAGCTCTGAGTTAGGGACATTGTTTCGGGGGTCTAAGACCCGGATCTTTTGAACCAGGGCTTGAATCCACACACACACACATGCCTTTGCTGAAGGAGCTGTGGGCCACATTGCAAAGCATGGGAAGACGCCAGGCAACCACCATCTCAATTTGCACAGCCGTCTCAATGCGCATGTGCCTGTTTGTGTGGTGCGCCCGGTTCCTCCCAAGCCCTGAAGGTAAGTGAGGTGGGGGCGGCACGTTGGGGAAGCAACGTGCCAGCATTCGCTTGTGGATAACAGAAACACCAAGCTTACTGGGAGATGATATATAATGAATCAAGAAGGATGTGTAAAATAAGGTTTGTGAAAACAACCAAACCCAGAAGCTTTTCTTTTGAGCATTATAGGGACAGAACTACCTAAATTGTATAGAAACTTATTCATGTCTGCGGCTACAGCGGCAAGGATGTTCCTTGCCCCAAAATGGAAAGAAGAAGAAGTCCCAGCAAATGAAGAATGGATACATAAACTTACGGAATATGAAGAAATGACAAAACATACCGGAAGAATAAGAAATAAAGACAACAAGCTTTTTATAAAAGAATGGAAATGGTTCCTTGAATATTTACAAATAAACTGTAAGTGGATAAGAACACAGGCAGGAATTATTGTAATAACCTGCAGTTTTACAAGAGTATATACAGTGGTACCTCTGGTTACGTACTAAATTCATTCTGGAGGTCCGTTCTTAACCTGAAACTGTTCTTAACCTGAAGCACCACTTTAGCTAATGGGGCCTCCTGCTGCTGCGCCGCCAGAACACGATTTCTGTTCTCATCCTGAAGCAAAGTTCTTAACCCGAGATACTATTTCTGGGTTAGCGGAGTCTGTAACCTGAATCGTATGTAACCCGAGGTAGCACTGTATTCAAAGTAGATGAATAAATGAGCAAATTAAGTTAATTTGGATATGCAGAAGATATTAAAAATAAATTTACGGAACCGCAGAAAGAGGGGGAAGTCAAGTTCTGAAATGTTAAAATGACTGTAAAATTAGTGAAATGTATCAACCTGAAAAGCATAAATATTTTTTTCTTAAAAAGGGAAACACCAAGGGGGGGTGGGACGCAAGTGGCTCCGCCACCTGGGGCATCCTATGGCGCATCCATCCCCGGGGCACCGTGCAGCGGCAGGCAGGCGCTCGGGGTCCTTTGGGCGCCCCGTATCTGCGCCCGCGGGCGCCCCGTCCAGCTGTGCTGCTTCCTCCTGCCAGATGGGCACCTGCGCCTGGCAACGCCACCCAGGGCATCCTATGGCGCGTCCATCCCCGGGGAAAGGAGGGCGCCCCCATATCTGCATCCTCCTGCCAGATGGGCGCCTGGCGCAGAGGCGGCGATGCGCCCCTCGGGGGATTCCGGCGAGGCTCTTCTGGGGCGCCGAGGCCGGGCATCCCCCGCGGGCGCGCCCCATCGGAGGCAGCTGGCTGGCTGGCTGGCGGCGCGGACGGGGGTCCTCCTGCGACGGGGGGGGGGGGGGCAGGCCGATCCGCGGAGCCGCGCCCCCGGCCGCGTCATCGCAAGCGGCGCGCCCGCGCGCGCTCCCGCCGCCGCCGCTCCGCTCGCCCCGTCGCGCAGCAGCCCCGCCGGCCAAGCTCGCCTCGGCCAGCCCGGCGCCCGCGCCGAGAGGCGGGTCGGCGGCCGGGGACGCGCCCGGCCACGACGGGGGCTGGAAGCGGCCGTCGGAGCCCGCTCGGCCGATGCCAGGTAAGGAGAGCGCAGAGCCGGCCGGGCGCCCCCCATCCGGGGGACCCTTCGTGCCTCGTGGGCCGGGATCGGGGCCAGGTGCCTCGGGGGAGGAGGGCATCTCGGCGCCCCCCGCCCCGCCCAGGAAGTCGAGGATGCCGGGGCGCGTGCACGCCAGGGGGGTGTTGGTGGCGGGTAGGGGTCGCCTCTCGCCCTCCCCCTCGGCGATGCCCTCTTCCTCCGGGCATCTCCGGGCCTGCCGGGCCCCAGCCGCAGTCCCGCAGCCCGTCGGGGAGCGCGCAAAGTGGGCCAGGCGGTCGCAGCTGGATGCTCTTCCGACCGAGCGCCCCGGATTCGTCCCTCTCCCCTCCTCAGGGCCCTACGGGTGGGGGGCGGCTTTGGGGTGGGGGCCCTCTCTTCTGGGCCGCCCCCGATGAGAGGGAAGGGGAGCAGCCGGCCCTGGAGGGGGGGGGCTTGAGCACACACGCCAGGCCCTCCGCCAGCCCCACGGCTCGGAGGGCAAGCGCAGGGGAGCCAGGGGAGTGGGGGGCTAGGGGACCGGGGCTTGCAAAGCTTCTCCAGGCGACTCTTGGCTCTCAGCTGCTCCGAGGAGGTGGAGTCGGAGAGGAACAGTGTGCATGCAAAGGGAGCGGATTTCCCCTGCTGCTACTCCCAGATGCAGAGACAAGGCTCGCATCCTCGTGAATTTTGCATCTTCCCAACTCTTGGACAAAGTCCCACTTCATCTTGACAAAGTAGGGCTGGCCAGGCTGGTGTTGCTGGGCGGATGTGGATTTGGGGCAGCGGTGGGGAGGGATTATGGCTGTCCTAAGAATCGGGAGCTGTTCTCCAAATGCTCCACTACTTGTAGCATGCAAGAGAGATTCACAGCCCCAGCAGCAAAAGGCGGTGCAAATGCTCTCCAGTCGCTCTCCATGGTGCCTGGGTCAGGGAGGCCCTGGAACAGAACAACCCTCTGGTTCCCAGGACCAGCCAGCTTCCAAGATCCCTTGGCTAAGATGGCTGAGACTCGGCGGGTCGTGAGAGAAAAGGGAGCTTCTTTTCCACACATTTCACCCTCGCCGTTGTGCATGCAGAAGGTGTAGCAGGATATTTTGCTGCTGCCTTTCCGAGTGTGGAGAACGTAGCTTTTCTGACTGTTTCTAGATTGAGACGTCGTAGGGGCTTGTTAGCCACAAATGGATTTTCATTCTCCTTTAAAAGGCTGTGGCTTCCCTGATAAGCTGTTCGATATGCTCACTGAATAACCAGTTTACCCCCCCCCCCAAAAAAAAGAACCTGTGAATGAGAGGGTTGGGGTGAGCCTTTAGGGAAAGGACTGGCCTCCGGGCAGGCTGCAGCAGTAGTCATTTGAGAAATGTACTGGGTGGGGTGTAGAGGTTTGTCCGTGTAAACCAGCCCTAGAAACTCCTGTCTATCTATCTATCTATCTATCTATCTATCTATCTATCTATCTATCATCTATGTATCCATCCATCCATCCATCCATCTGTGTGTGTCTCTCTGTGTGTTCCTGCTGGAGCTTTTTCAATGTGCTTATGAGCACTCTGTGCATTGCCTCTCTTTGGATCAAACATTGCTAGGGCATCGACTGACTTGGAGGTTTCTAATGCCGCTAATCTGAAACAGATGTGCTATAGAAGCACAGAACTGGAAGGGATCCAAAGGTCATCCTGTCCAACTCATGGCCAATGCAGGAAATCCACCACGACAGCATCCCTGATAGTTGGCCACCCGGCCTCTGGTTAGAAGGAGAGTCCCCGGTCTGTTTTGCTGTCAAACAGCTCATGCAGTCAACAAGTTTTCTGTCATATTAGTTCTACACCTTTTTTCTTGCAATTTGAACCCATGGCTACAGGTCCTTCCCTCTGAAATAGCAAGATGAATCTGTTCCACCATCTCTATGATAGCCCTTCAGCTACCTGAAGATGTCTCTCATCTTGCCTCTAGGCTATGCTTCTCCTTCAACCTTTCCTCCCAGGACTTGGTCAATGGCTCTCGATGCTTTTGTTAACCTTCTGTGGGCATTTTCTAGTTCGGCAGTTTCCTTCTGCACTGCTCAGAACTGAACATCAGAACTGAGCTGACAAAGTAGAGTAGAGCAGCTCCGTTACACCTTGCTAAGACGTCAATTTCCTTTTCATGCTATAGCATTGAGATAGCCTGTGGAAACATTAAGCTTGTTTGCTTATCCAGTATTTAAGTGCTGGCATCTGTGAGTGCATTAAATGAGGCAGTGGTGAAATGAATATTACATTCATCTGCCAAGCAAGGTATCCTAAGTGGCCTGTACGTTTTTAGAGACCGTGGGGCTGCTCTGGCGGACTCCGGGTGAACATAGCAAGCTGCCTCAAACCAAGGGAGTCCCTCTAACCCAGTATTGTCCAGGCAACACCTCTTTGGACATCCAGGCAGGGGTCTTTCCCAGTCATGCCAGAGACTGAAACTGGGAGCTTTTGCATGCAAAGCAGGAGATCTGCCATGGAGCTATAGGCTGCTGCTTAATCCACAATTCAAGCTGATTCTTGCCTGCGCTACAGCATGCTTGTTAACACATTTCTAGGAGAAGATGCTTGATTACTACAAATTAACGCTGATATGAAATCTGTGTATCTTTTTCTGTACATCTTTTCCTTTCCACTTTTGCAACATAGAAAGAAGAAGCTGTGTAGTTTCATTTGTTCATAGGGCTACCCAGTTGTTGGCCAATGGTCAGGGGCAGAGGCGTTGCGTCCTTTGCTGGTGCCCGGGGCATGCACACCAAGCAGGACCAAGGGTTAGGTGTGGAGGGTAAACAAAACCCACACCAGCCCAACCCTCACTACCACCATCAGGCAGGCATGGGGCACGGAGGCTGGCTGACGTGGCCCTTGGCAGGTGCATCCACACCAACACTGGCCAGGGGGACATTCAGCGAGGACTGGAGGCAAGGCCAGGCCAGGCTCTGGGGCCCAGAGAACCCAGGCAGCAGGCAGGGCAGAGATCCCTGTATGGGGGCGCCTGGCTTGCACCCCCTCATGTGCCCAGGGCTACAGCCCTCCTGGCCCTCACCATGCTACACCCCAGTTCAGGGCTGAGGGAAGTTGTGCCGCCACAGGTTCCCCACCTTTGGGTTTGGGTAAGAAAAGCACAAGATGCATATTTTATTTACTGTATTTTTCGCTCTATAGGACACATTTTCCCCCCCTCCAAAAATGAAGGGGAAATGTGTGTGCGTCCTATGGGGCGAATGCAGGCTTTCGCTGAAGCCTGGAGAGCGAGAGGCGTCGGTGTGCACCGACCCCTCTCGCTCTCCAGGCTTCAGGAAGCTCTCCGCAAGCCTTGGGAGCCCGATGGGAGTTCCTGCTGGGCTCCGAAGGCTTGCGGATAGCAGCCTGCAGCCCGAAGCTGTTCTAGCTTTGGGATGGCTGCGGAAAGCCTCCACAAGGCGGCGGGGTGAGGAAACCCCGCGTACTGCGGAGGCTTGAAAGGCTGTCCCCAAAGCCAAAACAGTGAGACGGGGCATTGCGCAGCCCTCCATCTCGCTGTTTTAGCTTCGGGATGGCTGCGCAAAGCCTCCGCAGGGCAGCGGGGTGTCTCCACCCTGCCGCCCTGCGGAGGCTACAAAGGATGTCCCCGAAGCCTCAAGCCTTTGGAGTGCAGCTGCGCTCCAAAGGCTTCAGGGATTTTTGAGGTTGGTGGTGGGGGAAAGCAGCGCTTCCCCCCACCGCCATGCCCCACAAGCTCGGGGGGCAGCGGCAAGCCTTTGCGCTGTTCCCCGACCTGCTCTTGAACACACCTTGAACGCACCTTGTTTTTGAGGGGGGCAACAAGGAAAAAAAAATTTTTCCTGTTCTCCCCCTCCTATGGTCCCGTGTGTCCTATGGTCCAGTGCGCCCTATAGAGCGAAAAATACGGCACTCAGAAGTAAGTGCCACTCAGGGACGCGGGCGGTGCTGTGGTCTAAACCACAGAGCCTAGGGCTTGCCGATCAGAAGGTCGGCGATTTGAATCCCCGCAACGGGGTGAGCTTCCGTTGTTCGGTCCCAGCTCCTGCCAACCTAGCAGTTCAAAAGCACACCAGTGCAAGAAGATAAATAGGTACCACTCTGGTGGGAAGGTAAATGGCGTTTCCGTGCGCTGCTCTGGTTTGCCAGAAGGAGCTTAGTCATGCTGGCCACATGACCCAGAAGCTGTCTGCGGACAAACGTGGGCTCCCTCGGCCTATAAAGCGAGATGAGCGCTGCAACCCCAGAGTCGTCCGCGACAGGACCTAATGGTCAGGGGTACCTTTACCTTTTTAAGTGGCACTCAAGGTGGTTGGGGGCCCTGTTGCAGTCTCCAAATAGGGGCTGATTCCCACTCTGCAAAAGGAACACATGGGACAGTTATTGCGCTAAGTAAAGCCTTGTGGTGGTATCTTAAAGACTTAAGAAATTTACCATAGCCCAAGTCCTTGGGAACTGCAAAAAATTCACTGAACGTGTGGTGTTTCACAGCATCAAAAACATTTCGGGAACCTTGATAATCATAAAGAAAGTACTCTGAACATTTTAAGTTTAGTTAACTCGTCCTTACCTTTGCTGACTTCCTGTCTTGGCCTGTCACCTATTCTCAACCTAAGCAACCTCACGCAACTCTAATGAGTATAGACAATGGCAGCGAAAGGGGGATGAGTGCTTTTTTCAGAGATATCAAGTTTGGATTGCTTTAACCAGGTGATGTGTTTTTGTATGTAAAAGTTCCTTTTTCTCTGGGTATGTTACCCCTGCATATTAAAACAGTTCCAAGGCTGCAAGCCAATCTTAACCTGGCCTGATTATTACATGTTTTAGATGGAGAGTCCACTAATCTCAGGTTTGGGTGCTGATTTTTAAAAATGGGTTTTGGCTTTTGCTGCCCAGCTCCCTATGGGACACTGAGCCCCCTACGTCTATGATGGGTCAGAGAAGAATGGATGGAGGTAGGATACAGTGGAAAGCAAGGCAGATATTTATTTGTTCTGTTGCAACAGAGTTCCCTCCCATCCTTGCAAGGAGGGAGAGACCCCAAACAAAAGTGTGCAGGAACCTTTAAAGACTTTGGACATTGCCCAACCCCCTTAGCCAAAGACCACCCCAAAATCATCATACATACAGCATAGGAGACTGGTCTATAGCAGAAATCCTGTCTGCCAAGATACCTAATAATGGTCACTGATCGCAATACCTGGGCAGCCTGGCCATTCTTTGGTGATGGTATAGTTAAAGGTCTGTAGGTCTGTATAGTTAAAGCTATGGTTTTCCCAGTAGTGATGTATGGAAGTGAGAGCTGGACCATAAAGAAGGCTGATTGCCAAAGAATTGATACTTTTGAATTATGGTGCTGGAGGAGACTCTTGAGAGTCCCATGGACTGCAAGAAGATCAAATGTATCCATTCTGAAGGAAATCAGCCCTGAGTGCTCACTGGAAGGACAGATCGTGAAGCTGAGGCTCCAATACTTTGGCCAACTCATGAGAAGAGAAGACTCCCTGGAAAAGACCCTGATGTTGGGAAAGATTGAGGGCACAAGGAGAAGGGGATGACAGAGGACGAGATGGTTGGACAGTGTTTTGGTCTAGAACTTTGCTTCCAGGAGGGATAAAAACTTTGGGACAGATTCAGTCCTCACCCCCCCTCTTCTGCTATCAGAAGCCATCACAAGGATGGCTGCTAGTGTAGCACAGCTGTCTTTCCTCTCCTCCCCACTAAATCTTCCCCAGATCTGCTCTGGAGAAGCGGGAGAAGGAGAGAGGACAGTCTGTGCAACACTGAATTCTGCCGTTTTAAAAAAATGAAAGCTTAGAACCTGAGGCCCTTGCATGCATGGATCTGGATGCAATTGCTGGCCCTGGTCCCACTGCATTCATTCGGCACACTTCCAGATAAGTGTGCACAGGATTGCAGCCCAAAGCAACGCGCACAATGATTCTCAATAAACAAAATCGATACTGTAAAATTATACCAAAAAATAAGACAGTGAAGCTGGCAATATTTCACAATAAAACATAGTTAACGTTAACATATCTAAAAAAGTGCTAGGCTAATAAAATGGATTTGACTTGACCCTGAAAGGAAATCGGCGCCAATTTGTGGTGAAAGCATTTCAAAGCAAGGGCACAGCTAGGAATTGTTCTTCTTTATTCCCAGTACTTTTCGATGCATTTTTCAAGGAAAAGGAATCAGTAAATTCAAGTCAAAATACAAAAGTCATAAACAACTGGAACAATTTATTCAGTATGGTATTCTGACATCAAGGGAAGCGGGTGGCGCTGTGGGTTAAACCACAGAGCCTAGGACTTGCCGATCAGAAGATCGGCGATTCGAATCCCCGCCACGGGGTGAGCTCCCGTTGCTCGGTCCCTGCTCCTGCCAACCTAGCAGTTCGAAAGCACGTCAAAGTGCAAATAGATCAATAGGTACCGCTCCAGTGGGAAGGTAAACGGCGTTTCCGTGCGCTGCTCTGGTTCGCCAGAAGCGGCATAGTCATGCTGGCCACATGACCCGGAAACTGTATTCCGGTTCCCTCGGCCAATAAAGCGAGATGAGCGCCGCAACCCCAGAGTTGTCCGTGACTGGACCTAATGGTCAGGGGTCCCCTTTATCTTTACCTTATTCTGACATCATACCGGACTGGTGCCCTCTTTAGGCATTCGGCTTGAGTGTGCAAAGAGGCAAGCAGTCACCCAGGGGTGGGCCTCACCCTCTCAACAGCTCAGCATCCTCCAGGCACCCCCCATCGCACCCCACCAATGCATGCCGGCTGCGCGTGAGTCTTAAGGGGGCTTAAGGGGAGCAGGGTTTCCAACATGGGGGCAGTGGCGGAGGGGCAAACATGATGTGCACCCCGGGGTGGAGTGATCTGCCCATAGGGGCACGCCAATCCTCCTGGGGGTGCCAGCGCCACCCGCCGGTCACGCAAATACGCCCGGCGTGTGTTTACTACTTTAAAAACAAACAAACAGAGTGCATAGGTATACAGTGGTACCTTGGGTTACATACGCTTCAGGTTACATACGCTTCAGGTTACACACTCCACTAAACCAGAAATAGTGCTTCAGGTTAAGAACTTTGCTTCAGGATGAGAACAGAAATTGTGCTCCGGTGGCGCAGCAGCAGTGGGAGGCCCCATTGGCTAAAGTGGTGCTTCAGGTTAAGAACAGTTTCAGGTTAAGAACGGACCTCTGGAACGAATTAAGTACTTAACCCAATGTACCGCTGTATTGGTCTGTTTAAATATGAATTTTAAATAAATAAAACTACTTCAAGGTAAGGACATAATGTATGGCCATCTTATATATTGGATACTAGTCGACTTGTGACGTGGCCCAGGGCACATTTTTAAGTTGCCCCTTGTCTCTGGAAGAATTAGCAAGAATTTTAGCACAGAATAAGTATTCTTTATAAAGAAACACATGCTATTATTACAAAAATCCACCAGACATGAAATGAAGCGTACAAGTAAATGCATACGAGAGTTTTCAACCCTGCTGAAAAGGCTCCTCTCTGTTTCCCCCTTCTGACTCTCAAAAACAGGGTTAAAAACTCTCGTGTGCATGTACTTCCAGTTGGCAAGAATTTTGGCAACACCTCTTTCGAGAACGGCTTCCCTGGTACCCGCTTGAGATAGTCTTTTCTGTGGCAAGCAAATGCCTTTCTTTTCTTCCAGGACTTTCAGTGGCTTGCAGCCATTTTTAACAATCTTAGCGTCTTTTATCAACCATCCTTTTAATATTGTTTATTGGGGCTGTTTAATCTGATGTAGATTTGTGTATCTGTGCTTGCAGAGGCGATTCTGTTGTGGTTGGCTTCTGTAGTTAATCCATGCTGCTTTATGCTTTGCGCTTGAGAGAATGAGGCTCTTAATCACAGGTCCACAGGTTCGAGCCCACAGTTGGGCAAAAGATTCCTGCGTTGCAGGGAGTTGACTCCTGTGGTTCCTTCCAGCTCTACAGTTCTATGATATATTGTATGCTGTTGATCTGCTTTAAATTGTCTACAGTAGGGTTGCCACGTTTCAAACTATTTCAAGCTTTTTTAAGGGGAAATTGGCACTGCCAACATGGGCTGCCATATGTCTGGATTTTTCCAGACATTTAGCCTATTTCCACCCAGACGCCACTGACAAATGTGGTATTCCTTATGTGTCCAGGAAAATCCGGATGTATGACAACCCTACTCTAGAGGCCATACGTGTATGGAAGCAAATTTCCATGTACATAATCTTCTTCATCTTTGGCGATCCCTCGTAGTCGATTAAAGATGGTCTTCCATGAACAGTGAGTCCGTAAGTGACTGTGGAGGCCAATTCTGGATCCACACATCCTTCCACAGTGAGGACATAGGTTTCCGAGTGGGAGTTGATCACAAAGTTTGCCAAGTATGCCTTTCTCTTAGCACGTTTCTCCCTTTTGTCCTGAGTTCGAGTGTCTTCAAAGCTCTTGACACCTTTGGTAAAGGATGTTCTCCAATTGGGGCGCTCGCAGGCCAGTGTTTCCCAGCTGTCGGTGTTTATACTACATTTTTAAAGATTTGCCTTGAAAGAGTCTTTGAACCTCTTTTGTTGATTACCAGCATTACACTTTCCAAGTTCAGAATAGAGTAGTTGCTTTGGAAGGCAATAATCAGGCATCTGCACAACTTGACCATTCCAACGAAGTTGATGTTGAAGAATCATTGCCTCGACACTGGGGATCTTTGCTTCTTCCAGTACACTGGCATTAGTCCGCCCGTACATGTATGTAATCACTATGTACATGATCCATGTACATATACACTAGGCGGCTGAAACAGGGTTACATGTAACTTGGCAGAGTGTTGGTGCTGACCTTTAAAGCCCTAAACGGCCTTGGCCCAGTATACCTGAAGGAGCGTCCCCACCCACATTGTTCAGCCCGGACACTGAGGTCCAGCGCCGAGGGCCTTCTGGTGGTTCCCTCACTGCAAGAAGTGATGTTACAAGGGAACCAGGCAGAGGGCCTTCTCGGTTGTGGCGCCCGCCCTGTGGAACGCCCTCCCATCAGATGTCAAGGAAATAAACAACTATCTGACTTTTAGAAGGCATCTGAAGGAAACCCTATTTAGGGAAGTTTTCAATGCTTGGTGTTTTTAAAATTGTGTTGGGATCCGCCCAGAGTGTCTGCGGAAACCCAGCCAGATGGGCAGGGTATAAATAATAAATTACGGTATTATTATTATTATTTTAGCTCAAATGGGCACAGTGCTGCAAAAAGAGCTGCCCTTTGCTCAAGTGACTCTATAGAATCAACATCTTGTATCTCCTAAGAATCCTCATACATCAGCACTCTTCCAGAACCGTTTCAATATTGGTCTGTCATGGCAGAAACAACAGAGAATCCTGTGTTTCTTAAATGCATAGTGGAATGTTCTCTCAGATGCACCAGTAAAGGTCAGGGTCACATCTCTTACGTCTTGTGTCATTTCATTTGTTGGACAACTGGAGGGTTTGATATTTGCTTTGTAAATGGTGCTATCCTGCCTTGCACACAACTCCCACCGGCCGAAGGCACCACCCTCCTTCGTAACACCAAGTCCCAAATGAGATATTGCTACATTTATTGTGGGTGAGCTTCATGAGGCTGGAGCCGAACTTCCTCGTAGGCTGTGTGAGCCATGAAGATAGCAGGGAAGCTATTGTGCATACAAAGTGAGATTACAAGACAACACCGACTATTCAGAAAGCAAAACCTTCCTCGATACGATTTTGGCTCTCCGGCAGTTGCAAGACAAGCAGAATTATAACACATGTTCAATGTGAAATGGTTGGGTAGATGTTATAGGAAGCCATAGACAAGTAGGCTGTCTTCCAAGTCCTGCACAAATTGAACTTGATCACAGTTTATAGAACCCGAGATAGAAACATACGCAGGGGCTTTCCCACAGTTTCGAGTGTGCAGCACACTGACATTCTCAATATAGCAAATATACATTCAGTCTGAAAAGTCTGAGTGTGATCAAGATGGTGAGAGAATCTGGTTGCCTCCCTTTTATAGAGCTTTTCCAGGGACATTGCACTCACGGTGATTTGCGGTAAAGCATGAAAAACCCAATCAATATAAATACATCAAAATAACATTCTTATGCCTAGCATGTTAACAAGAGAACTCAGAATAGTTTCATAGTAAATCTCGGTGATGAAAACCAACGTATACTATGAAGAGCTCCCCAAAGATCGTTCCAAACTAGGAGATGCAAAAGAGGTTCTGTGTAAGGAAGCACAGAGTGACCATACTGCCACAAAGATGGAGTTGGGCTACGTCATCTAGCCCAACTCCCAGACAACCCAATACTGCAGCATCCTTGGTACATGGGGGATGTGGGTGGCACTGTCGTCTAACCCACTGAGCCTCTTGGGCCTGCCGATCAGAAGGTTGGCCGTTCGAATCCTCATGACGGGGTGAGCTCCCCTTGCTCTGTCCCAGCTCCTGCCAACCTAGCAGTTCGAAAGTATGCTTGTGCAATTAGATAAATATGTACCACTGTGGCGGGAAGGTAAAGGGCGTTTCTGTGTGCTCTGATTTCTGTCACGGTTTCCCGTTGCACCAGAAGCGGGTTAGTCCTGCTGGCTACATGACCCGGAAAGCTGTCTGTGGACAAACACCGGCTCCCTCAGCCTGAAAGCGAGGTGAGCGCCACAACCTCATAGTTGCCTTTGACTGGACTTTACCATCCAGGGGTCCTTTACCTTTATTTTTTACCTTTACATGGTCAACACTTACAATTCGTTAGCTAAAGAGAGTCCACCACCTTCTGAGGTAACCTGTTCCATGGCCAGGAAGAGCCTCCTAATGTTTAGTCTAGGCCTGTTTTCTTGTAATGTGAATCTATTGCATCCATAGGGGGAACGGAAAACAAATCTGGTTGTGTGACAGCCTTTCATATCTTTGACGATGGCTCTCCTCTCACCTATCAATGGTCCCACTTCCAGACCAAACACACCCTAACTCTTTCAACCTTCATAGGAGTTGGGTTTCCAGGCCCTTCATCATCTTTGTCACCCTCCTCTGGACTTCTTCCACCTTCTTCTGCTGAGGTTCCCAGAAATAGGCACAGTATTCCTCATGAGGTCCGATCAAAGCCTGGAGAAGAGGAGGTTAAGGGGTGATATGATAGCCATGTTCAAATATATAAAAGGATGTCACATAGAGGAGGGAGAAAGGTTGTTTTCTGCTGCTCCAGAGAAGCGGACACGGAGCAATGGATCCAAACTACAAGAAAGAAGATTCCACCTAAACATTAAGAAGAACTTCCTGACAGTAAGAGCTGTTTGACAGTGGAATTTGCTGCCAAGGAGTGTGGTGGAGTCTCCTTCTTTGGAGGTCTTTAAGCAGAGGCTTGACAACCATATGTCAGGAGTGCTCTGATGGTGTTTCCTGCTTGGCAGGGGGTTGGACTCGATGGCCCTTGTGGTCTCTTCCAACTCTATGATTCTATGATTCAAAGCAGACTAGAACAGTACCATTATTTCTAATGATCTGAACTCCCTACTTCTCTTAATCTAGCTTAGAATTGTGTTAGCCTTTTTTTAGCTTGTCACCTAGGTATTTATCACACGTTATCCATCCTCTGTGGATCCAATTTTCCCTACCTGTAAAAAGAGCTTTATATTTATCTGTTGACATGCATGTTGTTTGTTTGGGTCCATCCTATTCTCTTGGATCCTGTTTCTGCATTGTCTGTCCCTCTCGTCTTGTGTCATCTGAGAATTTGATGAGCATCCCTGCTTTTCCTTTCAACGAGTCATTTATAAATGTGTGGAACAGCTCTGCACCCGGGACAGAGCCCTTTGGCCCTTTGCTTGTCAGAATGACAAAGAGCTATTTATGAGCACGGTTTGGTCCAGCAAGCATCCCCTATCAGCATTGTCTAGCCCACATTCTGACAATAATATCACAGCACACTTTGTGGAAAGCCTTGCTAAAATGAAGGTATACTAAATCCACAAAAATCCCCCGATCTATCAGGCTAGTAGAGCTATCAAAAAGGGAGATAAGTTTAGTCTGGCATGACTTCTTGGTTTATGAGTTGCAGGTGTCTGCCGTGGTAGCAGCCGGTGGCGGCTTTACCCCCCCATAGGCAACTTTTTAAAAAACAGGGGGGAAAGTTTCTGTTACACCATATAGGAAACAAAGCGGAAGCAAACCCCTAGGATTTTTTAAAAACTGCCACCTAATTTAACTAGATGCAGAATATCACCTGAACTGAGATATTATATTTAAATTTTAAAAGACAGTTGAATACAGTGGTACCTCAGGTTACAGACGCTTCAGGTTACAGATGCTTCAGGTTACAGACTCCGCTAACCCAGAAATAGTATCTCAGGTTAAGAAATTTGCTTCAGGATGAGAACAGATATCGCGCAGCAGCAGCAGGAAGCCCCATTAGCTAAAGTGGTACCACAGGTTAAGAACAGTTTCAGGTTAAGAACAGACCTCCAGAACAAATTAAGTTCTTAACCCGAGGTACCACTGTACTTTAAATAATTGGTTGTTAATTTACTTAGACTGCAATCCTACACCAGGTCTATGGCCACTGGAGGAGAGAAACTGCTGGAAAGATGCAGAAAATGTGCCAGGGTTATCCACCAATGCTGGATATTAATGGGAGGAGAAATGAAGGGAAACCCCTCAAAACAAAAGGGGGTGGGGACGACGACCCAGAAAAGCCCCTCTTCCTCCTTGGTCAAAAGGGCTCTGCCACGGACCCTCCTCACTGCCTTGAAGATTGCTCAGTAATAATTCTGAAGCAGAAATCACAGGCACAGGATTTTAAGAGCTCTTCTGTAATAACTGTGAGAACCCAAAATCTGATGAGAACAAGAAACCAGAAACCTTACGGAAGCAGCTTCACAAAATGAATGACCTTGGTCTCAGGGGGAGGTAATTGTGAATCCATGTCCCTTCTTTTGAAAACATTGCCGCACTGTTTGTCCTGTCTTAATGAAGCCAAACAAAAACGAATCTGAAAGTGTGCCCGTTTTGTGAATTGGCATGAATTAATCTATACATACATACATAATGCACATCGTGCATTAAGACAAGCCGGGAGCAAGTGGGCACATTCCAGTCCTGTGATTCCATCATTCATCTAAATCATTCATGAAATGAAATTACCATGGTTAGTTTGATATGATTTGTTCTTAATAAATCCATGTTGATTGCAAATATATCATTCCTGTTTCTTCTAGATGTTAAAGTGAATTCCCCCCCCCTTTTTTTTATGTTGCTGCAATTACTTTCCAGGGATGTGACTCGCACTCAAGGCTTCGTTTGCAATTCTCCAGCCTTCTGGAAACTCGTCTCTGTTTCAATCACTTTCGGTGGTGCAATTTGTCAGGTCTTTCTGACTTGTAGTTAAAGACGCTGTTTGTGGAAGTCTTCTGCTGTCCTGTCTTTCTGCCATATTTTTCCTCGGTTGCTACTTTCCCTTCATTGAAATGAAGCAGAGGGTGATAAATAGGGCAGTGCTGTGCTGGGGGGGTGGGAGCTAAATATGGACAGGAAGGGTGTGCAGAACGGAAGGCATTGCAGCTTTTAATGCTCTCAAACCGGGAGCATCGCTGGGAGAGCGTTTGGATGTTTGGAGATACAGAAAGGTAACTCCGTGCTGCAGCTTGGTTTGGAATTGGGCTCAGCAAAACTGAGAGCCTTCTCTCTCAATAGATCATACCTTGGTTTATTATGAATAAGCTCCATTCTGAAATTCAGTCCCCATCACACCTTGAAAACATGATTAGAAGCATGAATGAATGAATCTTTTTTTTTCGTCAGCCATCAGCCATAGCAATAAAACAACAATACGATAGACAAAGAACAGAAATAAAAAGTCAATTATGTACAGTGGTACCTCCGGTTAATTCGTTCCAGAGGTCCATTCTTATCCTGAAACTGTTCTTAACATGAGGCACCATTAGCAAAAGCATGCCTCCCACTTCGCGCGCACCTCTAGCGCACGATTTCCGCTCGCATCCCGGGGCAAAGTTCACATCGGGAGCAACTGCTTCTGGGTTAGCGCAGCTTGTAACGTGACGTGTGCACAACCAGAAGCGACCGTATCCAGAGGTACCACTGTAAAATACATTTTAGGGTTTCGAATCAATAGTCAAATGTGGGTCTTATTCTGATTGCCCCAGCTAAAAACAGGGCCGTCTTTAGCAAGGGGTGCAAATATCCACCCAGCGCCCCCCAATTACCATGGATAGTGTTGGGGTGGCCATAGCTGTGCACTGCCAGCCATCGGGGGGGGGGGCACAACTCTTCCCCATGCCGCTGCAGGAGAGCAATCCCCACAGAGGCTTGGGAGTGAAGTTGCGCCCCGCCCAAGCCTCCTCAGGAGAAGAGTTTGGATTTGATATCCCGCTTTATCACTACCCTAAGGAGTCTCAAAGCGGCTAACAATCTCCTTTCCCTTCCTCCCCCACAACAAACACTCTATGAGGTGAGTGGGGCTGAGAGACTTCAAAGAAGTGTGACTGGCCCAAGGTCACCCAGCAGCTGCATGTGGAGGAGCGGGGAAGGGAACCCGGTTCACCAGATTACGAGTCTACCGCTCTTAACCACTACACCACACTGGAGGAGAGCAATCCCCACAGAGGCCTGGGAGGGAAGCTGCACACCCGCTAGCCTTATGATTGGCGGGCGTGCAGGAAAAGGGGAGGCCACCGGCAAAGCTGCGCAGCTCCCCCACTTGCTGGGGTGCCCCTGAGAGGCCAGCGCCCTGGCGTGATGCACCACTAAGCCCTATGAGAAAGACGGCT
This sequence comes from Podarcis tiliguerta, assembly GCF_965153285.1. Lineage (NCBI taxonomy): Eukaryota > Metazoa > Chordata > Lepidosauria > Squamata > Lacertidae > Podarcis > Podarcis tiliguerta. Next base: position 35,801 of record NW_028148619.1, on the reverse strand, counting down.
CTGGCTAAAAACCTTAATGACCAGAAGCATAAAAGGACCTTAGTGCCTTCCCGATCTTCCTACAAAATCTTGCAGCCTGCTCCCTAGACCTATTTAAGGTGTTGTTGATATTGACATATACAACCCTAGCTATCTGAATAAATGTCTCATTCATCTTCAACCTGCCTAGATCAAGAAGGGAGGCTCTTTTAGTGACAGGGCTGCCTTCACCTCCTGTTGCATTGTTGCATGCCTGGTGTGCGGCTCCTTTGATTTTGTGTTGTTTTGTGGTTTTGATTTAATATTTTTAATGAATTTGATGTAACCGTGTGGTGAAGGGAGGGCTGCAAGCAGTGCTTTTTTCTGGGGGTACACAGGGGTACATATACCCCTAAACATTTTGTGAATCTGTGTATTTTTGTCCGTTTGCTATATTTATTTTTCATGATTCGAACTACAAAATGGTGATTTTCTTGAGTCAAAATGAGAGTACCCTTAAACATTTTTTGAAGGAAAAAAGAAGTGCTGGCTACAAGTGCAAACAAACCATTCCTCTACCCGTGGATACCAAATTGCAGTCCTCTTTCAAATCCCACCTACTCCATCTTGCCTTGTCACTCAAATTTTCTGCAATGCAGACTCTCTATTTCCCTTCTCTTGCTGTCCAGGCTGCTAATATTCTAAAGTATCTTTCAGCTGGAAACGTGGCAGCCACTGCCGAACTGTTTAGAGAGATTGCTCTCCCAGTCTGAGCTGAAGGGGAATCTGCCAGGGGGAATGAGAGGAGATGCTCAGAGCTCTCACAGGAGGAAACGCCAGGTGACCAAATGGCAGGAGGATTCTAGCTCTGTGTCTGCATGGGGAAGGCAGGGGCAGAAGGATTTCCTGTCTTTTATATTTAAAAACTTATTGATCAGCAACTTGTGCACATGGTGTGAAATGAGGTGCTGTGTAGAGTTGCTTAGATTCTTACACACACACACACACACACAAATATATATTTAAATTTTCTGTTTTACAATTTAGAATATTCATTTAAACAACCTTAAAATTTCAGTGACTTCCCTTCTGCTCTTTCCATGGTTCCAACATGAATCCCTGCATATTTTATATAAACTAAACCATTCAGTATTGCGTTAGCACAGTGGTACCTCGGGTTAAGTACTTAATTCGTTCCGGAGGTCCGTTCTTAACCTGAAACTGTTCTTAACCTGAAGCACCACTTTAGCTAATGGGGCCTCCTGCTGCCGCCGCACCACCAGAGCCCGATTTCTGTTCTTATCCTGAAGCAAAGTTCTTAACCTGAAGCACTATTTCTGGGTTAGCGGAGTGTGTAGCCTGAACTGTATGTAACCTGAAGCGTGTGTAACCCAAGGTACCACTGTACATCCATCAAAACTTATTTACACCGTAGAATATATCTTAATGCTGCCTATGTTTTCAAGTGCACACAATCCCCCCCCCATATAAACATTTTCCAATCTTCTCTAAACGTAGGTTCTTCTTATTCTCTTATTCTATATGTTAAGTCCACAAGCTGCGGATATTCCATCAGTTTAAGTTGACATTCTTCTTTAGTTGGGACCTCACTCGTTTTCCATTTTGGGGCTTACAGAACATGGGCTGCAGTGCTGGCACACATAAATAACCTTTTTTGACACCTGGGAATTTCCATCTGAATTATCCCCAACAAAAGGACTCTGGGCTTTTGTTTTGGAAAAGTCCTTTTAAACATTTTTTTCCAATTCATTAGAAATCATTTCCCAGTACTCTTTTACCCTTTTACAAGTCCAGCCCATATGAAAGAACACCCCCTCAACCTCATTGCATCTGCAGCACTTATCTGATTCAGTCTGACACATCTTAGCAAGCCTACTCGGAGTTAGGTACCATCTGTAAACCATTTTCAAGTACTTCTCCTTCAAGGAATAACATGTAGAGTTGCATAGATTCTCAAGACCCCATCTTCAACCTCCCTAAATTGTCAGTGAAGTCCACAGGGGTCCCTGCCATCACTCCATGTCTTCTGCAGCACTTGGGATGGAGCTAGGAGGGCAGCGGTTCTCCTCCATTCTCCTCCTTGCTCTCTCACACCACTGTTGTTATTCTCACAATTACCATGAATTAATGGTAATTCTGGTCCTGAATGGGGTAACTGTGCCCCTGAAGGACCAGGTGCGCAGCCTGGGAGTCATTCTGGACTCACAGCTGTCCATGGAGGTGCAGGTAAATTCTGTGTCCAGGGCAGCTGTTTATCAGCTCCACCTGGTACGCAGGCTGAGACCCTACCTGCCCACAGACTTCCTCACCAGAGTGGTGCATGCTCTGGTTATCTCCCGCTTGGACTACTGCAATGAGCTCTACGCAGGGCTACCTTTGAAGGTGACCCAGAAACTACAACTAATCCAGAATGCGGCAGCTAGACTGGTGACTGGGAGCAGCCGCCGAGACCATATAACACCGGTCTTGAAAGACCTACATTGGCTCCCAGTATGTTTCCAAGCTCAATTCAAAGTGTTGGTGCTGACCTTTAAAGCCCTAAATGGCCTCGGTCCAGTATATCTGAAGGAGCGTCTCCACCCCCATCGTTCTACCCAGACACTGAGGTCCAGCACCGAGGGCCTTCTGGCGGTTCCCTCACTGCGAGAAGCCAAGTTACAGGGAACCAGGCAGAGGGCCTTCTCGGTAGTGGCGCCCTCCCTGTGGAACGCCCTCCCACCAGATGTCAAAGAGAACAACAACTACCAGACTTTTAGAAGACATCTGAAGGCAGCCCTGTTTAGGGAGGTTTTTAATGTTTGATGTAGTACAGTATTTTAATAATTTTTTTGGAAGCCGCCCAGAGTGGCTGGGGAAGCCCAGCCAGATGGGCGGGGTATAAATAAATTATTATTATTATTATTATTATTATTATTATTATTATTATTATTATTAATGTTACTCGCTTACTACAGTTTTAGCTACTCGGCATGTGTCATATCAGTGCCCTGATCTCACCATGTGATTTTTTTTTTCTCTCTCTCTCCTCGCCTCACTGGCAATTCTGTCTGATCCATCCTGGAATTAGTGGCTGAGATTTTAAATGAAAATAAATGCCAGTCTTTGCTCGTGGATAATGCCTAGAAATTGGATTTGATTAACATTATTGACACTATATATTGTTTAATTAAGCGCATGCCCACACAGTGCAGGATGATGGCATTTGCATGCAAGCAGAGAAGGCAAATTCAGGATGGGGATGAAGAAGAAGTCCTCTCTAGAGTGTGAATCAGGTGCTCAGATATGAGTTATGGAAAAAGAGACCGCAGGTGGGCTTGCAGCCTGGCAGGCAGCAAAGAAGATGGACGAACCTCCTCAGCAGCAAATAGCTGAAAGTTAGTGCAGCAGGCAGTGAGACAGGATTGGGTCCCTGGCACCAGGTCATTCCCATGAGCAGAAGGAGTGTGCTTTGTGCTGCGAGAGCCCCAGCTTGAGTTGTCTGTGGGTCTTTCTCCTGACCAGAGGTCAGAGGCTAGAGAATCGGGGCCTTCCTTGCAGCCCACTTTCCCCCTCACAATGAACCGAGGACCAAACAATGTATCTTCTGTTTATCTTAGGTTTGAAAAACAGTATTTCCAGTGGCGTAGCGTGGGTTGTCAGCACCCGGGGCAAGGCAAGTAATTTGCGCCCCCTAACCCGGGGCAAGGCAAGTAATTTGCGCCCCCCCCCCCCCGCTGCACTGTCCCTCCCCCAGATAGTCCCTTGCTCTCTCTCCGCACCGCACCGCACGCCTGGCACCCTCCCCTCCACAGTGGGCGGTGACCTGGCGGCTCGGATCGGATTCGCACAGCCAGCACTGCAGTGAGAGAGAGTGAGTGAGCCAGGTAGGGGCAGAGAGCTGCGAGTGCGAGCGCCCCCCTCCAGATGTTGTGCCCGGTGCGGCCGGCCCCCCCCTGCACCCTCCACGCTACGCCACTGAGTATTTCATATTTATAAGCTGCACAACTAAGTCTAGAGTTCCTCAGAATTGTGATGGGAAACAAGAGTGGTCCTCTGGAACCGTTACCAGAATGTCTATATGAGCATTTTTATTTTATTTTTAAGTTGCAAAGTCACCAGTTTCAAGAAGAGTAATGCTAGATTTATAGCAGATTTTACTTCCTATCCCACCCCCCCCCCGCCGCCACCGTTCTACCTTCATTTTCTGTTGCTAACTCAACTAGAGATTTTGCAGCTGGGATCAGCCTGGGACGTAAGAACATCAAACATTGCTGATTCTGGCTGAACTCAGACTGGAGCTCATTTTATAGCTTACTTGAGCAAGGAAGGGATACTTTTATGCCATGATACTGTTAGCACAACTGTCATCCAGTGAAAGCAGTAAGGAGTAATTAACCGTGGCTTCCAGGTTGCTTATAGGAGGGCCCAGGGCTGTTTATTCTTTGCAAATCTCTTGCAACTTGGCCTCCCGTACACCCACCCCTCCTTAGCTTAGAATATCAATAATAATACAGCCGTACCTCGGATCTCAAATGCCTTGGCTCCCAAACAAATCAGCTCCCAAACAATCAAAACTCGGAAGTGAGCGTTCCGGTTTTTGAATGTTCTTTCGGAAGCCAAACATCCAATGGGGCTTCCGCGGCTTCCGATTGGCTGCAGGAGCTTCCTGCAGCCAATTAGAAGCCGTGCTTTGGAAGTCGAATGTTTTGGAAGTCGAACGGACTTCCAGAACAGATTCCTTTCGACATGAAAAAGCTTCCCCATACAGGGCTGCATCCAGATGTCTTCTTCTTCTTCTTTTTTAAAAAATATTTTTATTAAACCATTTTAACAAAACAATTATCAATCAAAATAACCAATTACTTTCCCCCCTTCCCTCCCTATCCCACCCTCTAAGGACTTACCTCAGCTCCCCCCTCTGATTTGCTTACACATATTATTCTCTGCATGTTAAAAATTGTACATATCATTACCTTATCTGTCATATATTCTACTAATAAATTTGTGGATGTTTATTCAAAACCTGCCAAGGAGTCCAAATCATTTTGTTGTTTTTTTAGACAGTTTGTTAAGTTCCCATTCTTCCTTGAAGTCACGGTTGTCCTTATATGTCAGCTTTGCCAACTCCGCATAGCTCACCAGTTTTTCTTGCCATTGTTCTAAAGGTTGTCTTCTAAAGGTTGTATAGTTACTTATCTCTTTGACCTGGGGAGGCATCAGTTTATTCCCCCCCACCCCTCCAATTATCTTTAGGCAGCTTTTCAGACTTGCTCCTTTCCCCAAGGCAGTGTTCCTTATTCAAAAACCAATCTCCGTCTATCTCTACAAGTGCACCTTTTCCTTTTCAGACAAATGTGGGGAAGGAGAAAGTGAGGCTAGGTGTGGATCTCTCATCCGACAGAAGCCGCTGTGTCACCAGTGTGGTGTAGTGGTTGAGAGCGGTAGTCTTGTAATCTGGTGAACCGGGTTCGCTTCCCCGCTCCTCCACATGCAGCTGCTGGGTGACCTTGGGCCAGTCACACTTCTCTGAAGTCTCTCAGCCCCACTCACCTCACAGAGTGTTTGTTGTGGGGGAGGAAGGGAAAGGAGAATGTTAGCCGCTTTGAAACTCCTTAAAGGGAGTGAAAGGCGGGATATCAAATCCAAACTCTTCTTCTTCTTCTTCACGGCTGCCTGCCTGGTACAATTTTCCTCTAGAGAGGAGAATTGGGGAGCATGGAAGCAGGACTGGGAAAGGTGCCCACTTAAGGCTGACCCAGATTTTTGTTTCAGAAATCAAGCAGGGTGCTCACCTAAGTGGGTAAAAGGTAAAGGTAAAGGGACCCCTGACCATGAGGTCCAGTCATGACCGACTCAGGGGTTGCGGCGCTCATCTCGCTTTATTGGCCGAGGGAGCCGGCGTACAGCTTCCAGGTCATGTGGCCAGCATGACTAAGCCGCTTCTGGCGAACCAGAGCAGCGCACGGAAACACCATTTACCTTCCCGTCAGAGGATCTACTTGCACTTTGATGTGCTTTCAAACTGCTAGGTTGGCAGGAGCAGGGACCGAGCAACGGGAGCTCACCCCGTCGCAGGGATTCGAACTGCCGACCTTCTGATCGGCAAGTCCTAGGCTCTGTGGTTTAACCCACAGCGCCACCCGCATCCCGCCCATATATGCAGATATGGAATGGGGACGGGGACGGGGAAATAAACATTGACATCATTCATTATCTAAGGCATGCGTAGGCAACCTAAGCCCCGGGGGCCGGATGTGGCCCAATCGCCTTCTAAATCCGGCCCACGGACGGTCCCGGAATCAGCATGTTCTCACATGAGTAGAATGTGTCATTTTATTTCAAATGCATCCGTGGGTTATTTGTGGGGCATAGGAATTCGTTCATCCCCCCCCCCCCCCCGCAAAATATAGTCCAGCCCACCACATGGTCTGAGGGACGGTGGACCGGCCCACGGCTGAAAAAGGTGACCTTGTTGTAGTCAACTAGCATGGCCACTCTGTAGACTCAGACTGGTAGTGGATCCCAAGCAGAGGTGGATCCCAGTGCTTGATAAGCAGAGATGCCAGAGTTCCAATCCCTCAGCCTTCTCCCAAATGAACAGTAGCAACCACTACCACAACCAGTGCCAGATTTACGAATAAGCTAAACAAGCTATAGCTTAGGGCCCCAAAAAATTTAAAGGAAAAAAACAACCTGAATGTACATTTCCAATATATAAGATAAAAAACAAATACAGTGGTGCCTCGCAAGACGAAATTAATTCGTTCCGCGAGTCTCTTCGTCTAGCGGTTTCTTCGTCTTGCAAAGCAACCCTATTAGCGGCTTAGCGGTTTAGCGGCTATTAGCGGCTATTAAAGGCTTAAGGGATTAGCGGATTAGCTGCTAAAAGGCTATTAGCGGTTTAGCGGCTTAGAAAAAGGGGGTGGGGAGCGAAAAAAAATCTCAAGACTCGCAAGACATTTTCGTCTTGCGAAGCAAGCCCATAGGGAAATTTGTCCTGCGAAGCGCATCGAAAAATGGAAAACCCTTTCGTCTAGCGGCTTTTCCGTCTTGCGAGGCATTCGTCTTGCGGGGTACCACTGTAAAATAAAACCTACAAACAGCAACAGCGTTTTGTGTTGTGTAGGCTCCTATAGCCTGCTCCCTGAAATATCACTGGTTTGCTCATTTCTATATATAGCAGGCATGTCTAAAATCCAGCCTGGGGGCCAAATCCGGCCCCCTGGTCGATTTAATCTGGCCCCCCAAGCAATTCTCAGAAGTGAATCTGTTGCGGCCCCCAAGTGCCTGCTGGTCAGCTTGTTCTGCCCAGGAACCAATGCATTGATGGCCCTCACACATGTTCACTTCATCAATTCTGGCCCTCTTTGAAAAAAGTTTGGACACCACTGATATATAGAGTGCCTACATTCTGCATGTGCAAATGGCTTTAGATTCCTATTAGGTCCATAAATCACCATATAGCATATATTCAACACAAAAAACAGCGGCCATTTGTTGTTGACAAAGGACAGCTGGACATATAAAGGGCCCCATTACCTTCAGTAACTTGGGGGCCTCATCAAACCTAAATCTGGCCCTGACCGCCACCACGACCACTTTGAAGGGCTTGGGTCTGCCTGCGTACTAGGGCTTGAGTTCCATGCTCCCCAATGTTTGGGTTTCCCCAGTCCAAAGTGCATGCAGGAGGTGCCTAAGAGGGATGACAGACAAGCTCTGCCTTGAGAGACATGTATTACCGTATTTTTCACTCTATAAGACGCACCAGACCACAAGACACACCTAGTTTTTGGAGGAGGAAAACAAGAAAAAAAATGTTCTGAATCTCAGAAGCCAGAACAGCAAGAGGGATCACTGCGCAGTGAAAGCAGCAATCCCTCTTGCTGTTCTGGCTTCTGGGATAGCTGTGCAGCCTGCATTCGCTCCATAAGACGCACACACATTTCCCCTTACTTTTTAGGAGGGAAAAAGTGAGTCTTATAGAGCAAAAAATACGGTATATTGAGGAGGAGAACTGCTTTATACGGTATGTAGGAAGAGCCACGTTTTTCTTCAGTGCGTGGCTGCAGGCTATTCAGAACAACCCACAGAAAGGCAGAGACAATTTAATTAAATATTGAAATGTGAGGTCAGGTTATTAAAATAATTCTGCCATTTTTAGGAATAAGCTTGCCTTTGGTACCTTGCCGCAGGCTGTTCTGGGAGTTCCACTTTTGCCGGCCCATGTCTTGCTCTTGCCAGGCAAATTCACGAGGGAAGCAAATATGCAAATTGGGTGTCTTTGCGGACTCATCTGGGATTCGAAGCAACAAACAAACACTTTCATGCAAAACCAGAATGGAACCCCTGAAGTCATGAGCCCGGCTGCCTTTGAATCTCCATTCCTTTGATCGCAACAATTGCCAATTGCCACGGCTCTGATTTCCATAGAGATCTTTGCTTGCTGCTGGGAAATGAATGAGAGCACAGGGACTGCACACAGAGAAAGGAATGGCTCAGCATTCTGACAGCAGCTGGCCAGATGCCACAGGGAAAGTCTCAGGCGTGAAAAGGTGGCAGTATCCAGACCTTCCCGTTTGCTGGTCCCCGCATCTGACTGCTCATCGTCTCTGCCCTGGGAGAGCCAAGCAGTCTTCCCCAATATGATACCCTCCAGATATTTTAAACCAGCTGCCCTCCAGGGCTGTGCTTGCTGGGAAAGATGGAGGTTATAGTCCAAAACATCTGGAGGGCGCCAAGTTGGAGAAGGCCAGTTTGGAGCCTTTGATGCATCTGTTATCCAAGACTCATTGAATCTAGATTCAGGTAGGTAGCCATGTTGGTCTGATGCAGTCACAATAAATAAACAAATAAAAAAATTGTCCAGTGGCATCTTAGAGACCAGCTAAGTTTGGGTATAAGCTTTCGTGTGCATGGTATCTGAAGAAGTGAGCTTGCACACGAAAGCTTATACCCAGAACAGACTTAGCTGGTCTCTCAGGTGCTACTGGTCGATTTTTTAATTTTTTTCATTGGATCTAGTAAACCCCACCAAGTGTCTCTCTGTGAGCACATTGGCCATGCTAGCTGGCAGCCAGCGCCCCAGAATTTTTCAAGATGCCAACAGGATTGACAAAAGCTTCTGTGATCTCCCAGCTTTGGAGGAAGAGGAGTTTGGATTTGATATCCCGCTTTATCACTACCGGAAGGAGTCTCAAAGCGGCTAACATTCTCCTTTCCCTTCCTCCCCCACCACAAACACTCTGTGAGGTGAGTGGGGCTGAGAGACTTCAGAGAAGTGTGACTGGCCCAAGGTCACCCAGCAGCTGCATGTGGAGGAGCGGGGAAGCGAACCCGGTTCCCCAGATTACGAATCTACGGCTCTTAACCACTACACCACACTGGCTCTCTAGTGCCTAAATGAATGGAAAATGTGATGTTTACTGGTGAGGGATTAGCTCAGATCCTCACCGGATGGGATGCAGGTTCTCAATACATCCTCTCATGTCTTTTCTTTGGTTTATTTCAGATCTGAATGGATGTCTCCCGGGAAGCGATGGCTGAGCAGAACCCTTGCTTGGAAATGCAAGTCTTGTTCACCATGGATCCTGCTCCAAATAAATTTGGGTCAGGAGGAGCAGAACGAGTCACAGGAGAAAGGATACCCTGGGAAATGTCTGTGCTGGTCCTGTCTGTGGCCCTGGAAGAGTCTGAGCCAGCTGAGGAGTAACATTTCCCCCTTTTACACTGATACGGCTGTCCGATAGTTTCTCTAATTGTTGAGGATCTGAACAAGTTGCTGCCAGGAGGCCCATAAGAAAGATTGCCCTCCGACCAGTGTGGGACTCCTCTTACCCCCAAGAAAGAAATTAGTAGTGAAAAGTCGGAGAGAATCGAGAGTGGGAAGGGACGGAAGGGGGAGGAAGGAAAAGGTTGGTGCTTTCAGGGGTACTGAGAATAGTCCTGGGCAGAAGGCAACTCCAGTGGGGGGCAGAGAAGGATTTGCTTGAGGTCATTCCATGAAGGAACCTCCATCGATAAGTTGCAAAGCTTTTAGGAGCAATGACTGTGTCGAGGGTGCTGTGTTTCTGGGCTACTGGAGCCTGAGGACATCACATGAAGTCTCTGGTCCATCTGCCATTGCTTTGCTGGAACTTCTTCTGCGACAGAGGACTTCTGCTGCCCGCCTCGTGACACTCCATCAGAGATGAGCGCAGGCCTGCCTTTGTAGCAAGGAGGCCCGAGGGAAGAGTGGGCGCTTCCATCGTCTCACCATGGTGCTTCCACCCCCGGACAAGCGGCATGTGTGTCTCACCACTATTGTTATAATGACCAGCATGGCATTCATGGATGCTTATCTGGTGGAGCAGAATCAGGGGCCCCGTAAGATTGGCGTCTGCATCATCGTCCTGGTAGGAGACATCTGCTTTCTGATTGTGCTGCGCTACGTGGCTGTCTGGGTGGGGGCTGAGGTCAAAACGGCCAAGCGTGGCTATGCTATGATTCTGTGGTTCCTCTACATCTTTGTACTGGAAATCAAACTCTACTTTATATTCCAGAACTACAAGGCTGATAAGAGAAACCTGGAGACAGTGGCCAGGAAGGCACTGACTTTGCTGCTCTCCATCTGCGTGCCAGGACTATACTTGGTACTGGTGGCTTTGGACAGCATGGAATACATCCGCACTTTTCGGAAGAAAGAGGACTTGCGAGGAAGGCTCTTCTGGGTAGCCTTAGACCTCCTGGATATCTTGGACATTCAAGCCAATCTGTGGGAGCCACACAAGACGGGGCTGCCCATCTGGGCAGAAGGCCTCATGTTCTTCTACTGCTACATTCTTCTCCTGATCCTCCCTTGCGTATCGCTCAGCGAAATCAGCATGCAAGGCGAGCACATTGCTCCGCAGAAAATGATGCTCTACCCTGTCCTGAGCCTGGTGACCATCAACGTCGTCACCATCTTCATCCGCGCCATCAACATGGTGTTGTTCCAAGACAGCAGAGTCTCCACCATCTTCATCGGCAAGAACATCATCGCCATCGCCACCAAGGCCTGCACGTTCCTTGAATACAAGAAGCAGGTGAAGGAGTTTCCCCAAAACGCCATTGCGCTTGAGCTGCAGCAGAACTCGGTGCCCCACAACCAGACGGTCCACAGTTCGCAGGGCATTGCCCACGAGCAGTCGCCCACCAGGGAGATCTTGGACACATGACAGGGCTCCTCGGGCGTTGGCGCTCACTCACCTTCCCTTGGCGGAGTGGGAGAGGGGGATTGTGCTCTCACCCCAGCACCCAGAGCTGTCCCCACCCCCGGCACAAGGTTCTGATCAAAGTGGTGGGACACCCCATGCATCTCAGGTATTTCCTTGGGGCCCTCTAGAAAGAAAAGAAAACCAAATGGACCTCCGGAAAAGAACTCTGCCCCAGTCAGCATCTGATCTTTTCTATCTGTTTGTTACCTGTGCATCACAACATGATGGGAATGAGGATTTTTGTTATCACAGTCTTTTCTAAGGGAGGGAATGGGAGGGTGGGGAGGGGAGGGAGAATCGGGCCTTGCACTTTTACCAGTGTCCCTGTAAACATGGGTGTCTTATTTAAAATGGCTGTGTTTACAGTTTCTTATTTTTAAGACGAAAAAGCCACACCGTTTGATCATTGCTGGGAACTCCAGCAGAGTCCGGACAGTTTTATAACATCCGGCAGCAGCTCCTGGTTCTGTTCAGCTGCTCACAGCAGCCATGCCGTTCTCTTCAGGCGTAGGTGCAAGAGTTGAGGCGTGGCAACTCTCTGGGAAAAGAGGACCTCCAACGTGGCCAAAGTGCTAAGGCAGCCATGCCAGGAACAGCGTTTGACAGCCAACGGAATGCTTTTGTAAGGGTCATTCTGATGCTTTGTCAAATAATTCAGCACAAGGTTCCTGGGTTTATTTTAGTTGGGGGTTGGGGGTTGGGGTGTAGGACGATTTTCTCATTTTCCAACTCTCAGTCCTGGTGGCTTGATTTTTCCGGGGGGGGGGGGTATTTCGCCAGAGGGGTTCAGGGTGAGGAGAGCTGCCAGATGGGGCTACAAGTGGAAGCTGCAACCCTAAGGATGATGCAGGTTCATTTTTATTCTAGTAGCAGCGGCAGCGGCAGCTGAATTTAAAACAGGGCTGCTTTTGTATAAACCACACAGTCTTTCTCTAGGCGAGAGCAGGAGCCGGTCCCTCTGTGCAGGTCAGAGGAGCAGCAGTCAGATCCAGCAGAGGATGGGCAGCAGTCGGATCCAAGCACCATGAAAACGCTACCAAGAATGGAGGCCCCATCCAAGCCAAAATAAGGTCTTGCAGTGTCTCTGTCCCGCTTTGAAGCTGCTAGCAGCAAATCAGGCTGACACCCAACCCAATGGCCCCTTCCTTATCGGTGATCTTTTCTCCTATTTCCATACCTAGCTCTGGCTTCTCCTGGGCAGCCTCGCAGTGTCTGGGGGCAGCTGCTCCCATTGCATGTGTCATGCGCCATGCGCCTCCCTACCCCCTTCAGCCATGAGGCCCATTGCTCACTTGCCCCGTTCAGCTGCACAGGAGAAGGGGTCACGTTTGGCGGCCTGCTGCCATAGCCCAAGCGGTCAAGTTCCAAATTGTGCTGAGGTTGCCACCGGCCTGTGTTTTCATTGTACATTTTGATACCTCGGCCTCGGTGTCAGGACAGAATACATCAGTTCCCTTATGCAAACCCACAATGGGATGCCTCTCTGAGGAGGTGGGCCTTGGTGCAAAAGGAAGGGGGCTGGCAAACCCCATGGGCTGCCATTTCTTCCTCTAACCCCCCCCCCCAACTGGGCAAGCAATACCCAGCCGTTGTTTTCCATGCCTCCAAGCGGATGGCAGCAGAGGAGAGGGACCCCGAGGCTCAGCGGCAGAGGAAAGGTTTGAGCTTTCTGACCCATGGAATTGTCACTCCGCCAAGTAATGGTGGGGAGAGATATGAGGAGATGGAAACAGAGGCTGAGCAGAGGAGGGGTGTGTCCGGGAAAGTGTGGGTGACTCAAGGGGGTCTGCGCTGCAGAGTCTTGCTTTGCGAGGTGCTTCGCCTGGGAGCAGCAGCCTCTTGGGCCCTGAAACCCTCCCCTGCCCCCAGGGGGGCCTTCATTGCATATCCAGCACTCCTACAAATCTGCTACTCTCAGGCCATAACAGCAGGGTGTGTTTTGGAGTCATCTAGCTGCAGCCATCCCGAAAAGGAAGTATAGAAAGGTGCTGAGCTCACCCAACAAGAGGGTACTCTCAGATAATGTTGTCACTTGCCTGGGGAGCGACACAATTCCCAGGGGAAGTTTGGTCCCTGCACAGGACTCTGTTTTTATTTTGTTTGAAGACGGTTCTGTTTTTATGTAATAAAGGGTTCTGGACACCCAGCGGGCAGCTGCTTTCACTATCTGTGTGTCTTATTTGCCAACCCTTCAATTTCATCCCTGCTCTTCTCCAGAAGTCTGCACAACATCTGCAAAAACCTGCACAGGAAGTCCATCTCTGTAGGATCCTCCTCCCGGTCTTTCTCAGGAGACCAACTACTCAGTTTCATGCAGCCAAGTTATGGCAGAGAACCCCTCCAGCTGATATTCTTCCCCAAACCCATCCTACTACCTTGTAGCCCCCGTTGCAGAACTAGGACCAGCTGATTTTGTACCTCTGCATGCAGGAAGGTAAGGTTAAGGAGAAAAGGAGCCCACTTCCTAGGAGCGGACAAGCACATCCCCAGGCAGTCTGCCAGGAAGGCTGACAGACGCTCTTGCTGTCACCTGATGGGTTTTCACTTTTGTGACTGGACATGGATCCTTATTTTTGTGGGAATGTTCAGGGATGCAGGAGAGGATATATTGTCTAATTATATACTTATTCAACTTGTGTTAAGTTTCCAAAATATCAGCAGAGTAAAACATTCCCCTTTATTTAAGTTTGCAATGGCAGCGTTGGCTCAGGCTCACTTAAGCCTCTATAATAACTATACTGGTAAAAAGGTAAAGGTACCCCTGCCCATACGGGCCAGTCTTGACAGACTCTAGGGTTGTGCGCTCATCTCACTCTAGAGGCCGCGAGCCAGCGCTGTCCGCAGACACTTCCGGGTCACGTGGCCAGCGTGACGAAGCTGCTCTGGCGAACCGGCATCAGAGCAGCACACGGAAACGCCATTTACCTTCCCGCTATAAAGCGGTACCTATTTATCTATTTGCACTTAAGGGTGCTTTCGAACTGCTAGGTGGGCAGGAGCTGGGACCGAACGACGGGAGCTCACCCCGCCGCGGGGATTCGAACCACTGACCATGCAATCGGCAAGTCCTAGGCGCTGAGGTTTTACCCACAGCGCCACCCGCGTCCAACTATACTGGTAATTTCCCTTTATTCCCTCATAAAATACAAGAGACAACACAGTCTTTTACAAAAGTAAAAAAAGAGTTTACTTACACTCTGTTAACAGTCAGATCCCAGAAGGCAGACTTAAGCTTAGTGAAGTAATATACATTTTGTTGTCTATCTTATAAGAAGATAGTCCCGTTGTCCTCTCGTGGCTGGGAGCCAAGAGGGCATCTTTCACTCAGGAGATGTTGTTCCTTCGATGCATGTGGTGAAAGAGAGAGAGATGGCTGCCCTGTCCTGTGGTTTTATCATTACCTGCACAGGTGAGGCCACACCCACCTCCAGTCACATGCGGAGGAAGTCCAGTCAAAGGTAACTATAGGGTTCTGGCGCTCATCTCGCTTTCAGGCCGAGGGAGCCGGCATTTGTCCACAGACAGCTTTCCGGGTCATGGAGCCAGCAGGACTAAACCACTTCTGGTGCAACGGGACACTGTGACGGAAACCAGAGCGCACGGAAACACTGTTTACCTTCCCACCACAGCGGTACCTATGTATCTACTTGCACTGGTTTGCTTTTGAACTGCTAGGTTGACAGGAGCTGGGACAAACAACGGGAGCTCACTCAGTCACAGGGATTCGATCCACCGACCTTCTGATAGGCAAACCCAGAGGTTTAGATCACAGTGCCATCCATTTCATATGCTCCTCTATCTCCCCCCGGTCCAGGGGCAGCCCATCCCATTTCACCTCCTGAGGTGAAAGGGGAAGGTAACGGCTAGCCCCCCCCACCAAAACATCTCTCACCAGTGCATCTGGTAAAATGTCCCGGAGCACTCCCTGATATGACTGGAAACTGCTGCCACTGTGCAACCCCATCAGCAATGAGTGGGGTATCCACAGGGGCACTGCCCCACAGGATTCCCTCGCCCAAAGTGGCTGCTTGACGAGGCCTGCTCGTCTTTTTTGGGATGAGGCAGTCTTTCACCAGGTTAGCTTGAAAAGATCTCACACACCAAGATGGATTTTGAAGGGCTCTCTCTCACAGCCTCCAAAGCTGCTGCCCGCCTTTATTGAAGTCTTCAGCAAAAGTGATACAACAATGTATCAGCTAGCAGACAAAGAACAGTACAGTATCTCAAGCCACCTCAGACCATGTTACGTGGACCAATCACTACATTAGCATGAACTGTTCACGCGTTGTCCATGCCCCAAGCAGCATCTTGCTTTGCCCTGCAAGAAACTTCTGCCCATGCGCAACCATTTTCCCACAGCTGCTTCAGTCTACCTTGCGGGCAGCCTGGCTCTGGCCCCAAGGCCAACTCTTCTGGCTCAGGAAGGGGCAGAGAGCAGGTGCCCTGAGCCTGTGGAAGTGCTCCAACAGGGTCTTCACTAAAGCCATTTAGGAGGCATGTAAGGTCAAGGTAAAGGATCCCTGGACAGTTAAGTCCAGTCAAAGGCGACTATGGGGTTGTGGTGCTCATCTCGCTTTCAGGCCGAGGGAGCTGGTGTTTGTCCACAGACAGCTTTCCAGGTCATGTGGCCAGCAGGACTAAACCTGTAGTTGGGGTGATGAGGCAAAAGACCCAAGGCCAAAGCACACATGCATATTGTATAAAGGTGCAAAGCCCTTCTTTCACACCCTGTGAAACATAAATGCACAGAGTTTTTTAAAAACTGGGCAACGGCAGCCCGGCCGCAATCCTGAGCCTCCCCCGATCAGTCAGAACAAGGGGGGAAGGGGGCAGGAGATCTGTACCGCTGGACATCCCCGGTTCCCCTTTGGCAACGGCAGTCAGCAGCCCGGAGCCTGCCTGGTAGCGCAGTGGGCTCTGGCTGGCTTCAGGAGCTGCTCGCCACTCGCTGCCGTGGCACCCGCCATTTTTCCTCACTGGAAGTCCCCATATGATGTGTTGCCCACAAGACATATCATATGGGGACTTCCATCGAGAAAAAATGGTGGGCGCCACGGCAGCGAGCAGCTCCTGAAGCCAGCCAGAGCCCACTGCACTACCAGGCAGGCTGCTGCCTGCCGCTGCCGCCTCTGCCACGTTTCCCAGGGACAGATTTGCAAATCCAGGGACTGTCCCTGGGAACCAAATTCCAGCAAATTCCACTGTTGAACAGCTCTTACTGTCAGGAAAGTCTTAGGTGGAATTTTCTTTCTTGTAGTTCGGATCCATTGCACCGTGTCCGCTTCTCTGGAGCAGCAGAAAACAACCTTTCTCCCTCCTCTATGTGACATCCTTTTATATATTTGAACATGGCTATCATATCACCCCTTAACCTCCTCTTCTCCAGGCTAAACATGCCCAGCTCCCTTAGCCGTTCCTCATAAGGCATCGTTTCCAGGCCTTTGACCATTTTGGTTGCCCTCCTCTGGACACGTTCCAGTTTGTCAGTGTCCTTCTTGAACTGTGGTGCCCAGAACTGGACACAGTACTCCAGGTGAGGTCTGACCAGAGCAGAATACAGTGGCACTATTACTTCCCTTGATCTAGATGCTATACTCCTATTGATGCAGCCCAGAATTGCATTGGCTTTTTTAGCTGCCACGTCACACTGTTGGCTCATGTCAAGTTTGTGGTCAACCAAGACTCCTAGATCCTGTTCACATGTACAAGCCACCTGGCTCTCAAGCCAGGTGTCACCCATCTTGTATTTGTGGCTCTCATTTTTTTTGCCCAAGTGCAATACTTTACATTTCTCCCTGTTAAAGTTCATCTTGTTTGTTTTGGCCCAGTTCTCTAATCTGTCAAGGTCGTTTTGAAGTGTGATCCTGTCCTCTGGGGTGTTAGCCACCCCTCCCAGTTTGGTGTCATCTGCAAATTTGATGCCTATTATGTCATATTTAGTTTGCTGCACCAAGAGCTCAAGCTCATCTTGTTTATTTCCCATGCTTTGCGCATTAGTGTAGAGACATTGAAGTCCATTAATCATTCCCCCGTGTCTCTTATTTAAGGATTTTTTCCTCCCACCACTAGGTCTGCGTGCTGTTTGCTCCATTTGGTCTATGACATTTGGATGATCATCTTCATCAATTGATAGACTCCTACCTTCAGGGAGCAGGCATGTGCAGGGTGTCTCCTACAGGACTTGGCCAGTTTAGAGCTGTGCCAGAACATTGCCCTTAATTTGGCAGCCCCTTTTAAGTTGCAACATCAGGGCCCCTTGAGCCAGTATTCCCAGATGGGGCTTCCTTGGAGGGCTACAGTGGTAGCAACATTGCCTGCCTTCCCCTGGCTTGCTTGCCCAGCATGCAGAGGTACAAAGGAACCAAGATGAAGGCAAGCTCCAGGGAGGACTCCAGGGGACCGCCCCGAATTCAACGGATACTGCAGCTCACCTCTTAGCTAGGCGCTTCGGCTGTGGCTCTTCCCCTGCCCCAGGTACGGAGTGTCAGCTTTTAACGGCTGTATGACAGTCAGTGATTCAGTCCCAGACTCGGAGCATCATGCCAAGCTTTCTGCACGCTCGGCATGGTCTAAGCTGTTAGAAAAGATGCTGCCGCCGAAGGGAGCAGTGGGGCAGGCGTGGAGAGGGAGGAATCCTTTGGATGAAAGCCAGAAGGAAGGGGAGATGACCTATTTTCTTCCAAAGAATAAGCAATCCATTCGGAAGTGATGCTATGTGGTTCCTTGGCAGCAAATCCTTTCAAAGGACGAGGCTTATACTAAAGTAGGGAAGGGATCTCAGAGTCACAGTGGGAGGAGAAGATTTTTTTTGTGGGGGGAGCAGGGTGAGGAGTAACCGAAAGAGGCAGCTAAAAACAGCCACCCGCATGACTCGATGGAGGCTCCCTCCCCCATCATTTTAGGGACCATTCTCTGTCCCTCCCTCTTAATTAGATGCTAATACTCAAGTTCCTGGTTGAACCAATCCTGCAACTTATAGCAGGCAGCTTAATGCAACCACTGGCTCAGCCTGTGGCAGCTGTGAAAAGGGGCGAATGTCTTGTGAAGAGATCGTGGCACTGGCAGTCTTGTTTTGGATCCCTTTGGATCCCTTTCCCACCGATCTTTTAGCATCGTGGGAATGTTCCGGGAGGCAGGAGAGGATATATTGTTTAATGATATCCTTCCTAACTTGCATTAGCAAGCTCTATATCGTAGCAGAGTTTAAACATTCCCCTTTAAATGCACAGCGGTTTGCTTGTTGCGGGCTTATCTGAGCCTCTCTATATAAGATTCCTGGTAAGATCCCTTCTGGTCCCTCTTAAAAAGAACAGACACGACAATCTTATTAAAGTCTATATAAAAGCAATTTACTCACATTCATTCAGTTCACAGTTGGATCCCTGAAGGCAGACTTAGGTTACAAAAGTATATATACATGTGGAACTATCCCATAAGGGAGTTAGTCCCAAGTGACTGCCGACAGTCACTTCTGCTAACATGTGGAAAAACAAAATGGAGGAGAAGAAGCAAAAGAAGAACGTATACTCCCCTACCCAGATTAGACCACACCCACATCTAGTCACATGCAGAGGAAGTTTGTCCCCGCTCAGGAGGAAACAGGAAATTTTCTCCTGGCTGGTACAAAGCATCCCCTAGCATGACCATTCTAGGAATGTTGTACTTGATTGCTATGTGTTTCACATCCCACAAGCGTGGGGTTCACCTTGATTACAGCTGCCCTTTCTACAAATCTGTGGTGCAGCCACACTTGGATCTTGTGTTGAGCTCTGGGCAGGCTTGTCTTCAAAGGGAAAAGGTCCGGGAGGAGGCTACTGAATGACCGGGCTGCCAAAGCAGGGACTGCTTAGGGGAGAGGGCGGCTTAGCAATGATGGAGGTTTATAAAATTATGCATGGCATGGAGGAAGCAGGTTCTTTTTTCTCCCTCTCATAGTACTAGAACTGAACTGGGAAGAGGGAAACTTCTTATGCCACCTTCAGCTCCTTGCATGGGACATGGGTAGCGCTGTGGTCCAAACCACTGAGCCTCTTGGGCTTGCCAATCAGAAGGTCGGCGGTTTGAATCCCCACGACAAGGTGAGCTCCCGTTACTCTGCCCCAGCTCCTACCAACCTATCAGTTTGAAAGCACAACAGTGCAAGTAGATAAATAGGTACCGCTGTGGCGGGAAGGTAAACGGAGTTTCCGTGCGCTCTGTTTTCCGTCATGGTGTTCCGTTGTGCCAGAAGTGGTTTAGTCCTGGAAAGCTGTCTGTGGACAAATGCCGGCTCCCTCGGACTGAAAGCGAGATGAGCGCCGCAACCCCATAATCACCTTTGACTGGACTTAACTGTCCAGGGATCCTATAGCTTTCACCTTTACCTTGGAGGAAAAGGGAGATTGGGGGCTGAAGTGAAATGGTCGGCAGGGAGTGCCATCTCGCTCATGAGACAAACTGAAGCAGCCACTTCAGGCGGCCGAATCCTGCGGGACAGTTCCCCAAAGGCGCCTCCCTTGGACGCATGGCTGCAGCGGCTTGTAGCTGGTTCTTGCGGATCTCTGCTGGAATCCACTGCAGCTGCAGGACCCAGCGGCAGGCAAGGCTTCCAGGATGGGGGAGGGAGCAGTGCCGGGGGGGGCACCTTCCCAATTTGCCAGGCTGCCCCTGCCAGTAGGTGATGTACTGAGGGGTGCTTCAGTGACAACTCTGGCTGGGGTGGGGGGTGGAGCTGCAGTCTCATCACTGAAACTGTTTGAATGTTTATCGTGGCAGCAGCTGTTCTTTCCTTCCCTTCTTAGGAGCCCCGCTGGACCTGACAAGAGGCTTGTTTAATTCTCTTTCCCCCAGAGACCAACCATATGCCTCTGGAAAGGGGGGCAAAAGCTCCCCCCCTCCCCCCGATTCCCCAAATCTGCCACCGAGAGGCTGCCTCTGTGCCTGAAGGCAGTACAAGCACCGTCGTGATTAGTCGCCATTGGTGGTCTTCTACTCCATAATTCTGTCTGTGGAAAGAATATTATAATTAATTGTACCTTCCTATACCCAGAGGGTCTCAAGGCTGCTCACAGAACAAGATCAACATAAAACACCACAACAAATACAGTGGTACCTGGAGTTACATACGCTTCAGGTTACACACGCTTCAGGTTACAGACTCCGCTAACCCATAAATATTACCTCGGGTTAAGAACTTTGCTTCAGGATGAGAACAGAAATCGTGCTCTGACGGCGCGGCAGCAGCAGGAGGCCCCATTAGCTAAAGTGGTGCTTCAGATTAAGAACAGTTTCAGGTTAAGAATGGACCTCCAGAACGAATTAAGTACTTAACCTGAGGTACCACTGTAATCAAAACGGAAACAACAACCCAATAACACTGGCCCCTGTTCCCTGCCAAAAGAGTCACATTTTAAAAGGGTATGGGATGTCGATCAGGTCAACCAAAGGCCTGGTCAAAAAGAACCATTTTTGCCTGGTGCCTAAGGGTGTATAATGAAGGCATCAGGCGAACTTCCCTGGGGAGAGCATTCCACAGATGGGGAGCCACTGCCAAGGAGGCCCCGTTCTCGTGTTGCCACCCTCCGGACCTCTCGAGGAGGAGGCACACGAAGGAGGGCCTCAGAAGGTGATCTCAGGGTCCAGATAGGTACATATGGAAAGAGGCGGTCCTTGAGGTGTTGCGGTCCTGAGCCATTTAAGGCTTGATAGCTCAAAGCCAGCAATTTGAACTGGGCCTGGAAAGAAAGCTAGGAGAAGGAGGTGTTGGAAGCTGAAGAAGCAACACTGTTTAGTGAGCGGGAAGCAGATGGGGCAGAGGGCAGTCCGGACTCAGAGGCAGGAGAGGAGGGGGACCAGGAGACAGAAATCAGCCAGGCTGCTGAAGAATCCAGGGAGTCTTCCCATCCTGCTGCGACCAACTCCCTTGCTCCTGGTCTCCCAGAACATGCAGATAAATGTAGAGGACAAAACATAGAAGCCTTAGGCTGCTGGGGAAGGAGCCTTAGAGGGCAGTGAAAAGGTGAGGACCTTCAGTCCTTGCAACAGCTTCAATGGGGCAAGACCTACTGGGAAGACTGGCCGTGATCACCAGGCATGAGCTGTTTTGGTGGGGGGGGGGGGGTTGAAGAAAGAATTCACTGACAGCGGGTGTTTTATTGCTGATCTGCCCCAGACTCCAGCTGCAAACACTCTCTCAAGGCATGAGAAGGCTAGGAATGTCCCACAAAAAAAAAATTAAGTGCAGCTTAAATTTGCGACCTTCTAATAATAGTAACCAAATGGTTGCAAATGCTCCCCTGAAAGGTTTGGCGGTCAAAACAGAAGACTAATATCACAGGGGAAAAAATCAGCCCTCGACAACTTAACCGGCAGAAAAAGATTTTTATGAAAAAATCCCTAAGGCCCGGGGTCACAATTTCATAAAAAATCTGACCTTCGGCAATTCACTCAAAAATGGTGCCAAATGGTTGCAAATGCTCCCCTGAAAGGTTTGGCGGTCGAAACAGAAGGCTTTTTAACACAGGACAAGAAATCAGCCCTCAACAACTTAACCGGCAAAAAAAAATTTTTGGGAGAAAGTCCCTAAGCCCCAGGGTCACAATTTCATCAAAAATCTGACTTTCGGCAATTCACTCAAAAATGGTGCCAAACGGTTGCGAATGCTCCCCTGAAAGGTTTGGCGGTCGAAACAGAAGGCTTTTTAACACAGGACAAGAAATCAGTCCAGACAACTTAACGGGCAAAAAAAGATTTTTTTGGAAAAAATCCCTTAGCCCCGGGGTCACAATTTCATAAAAAATTTGACGTTCCCCAATTCACTCAAAAATTGTGCAAAACGGTTGAAAATGCTCCCCTGAAAGGTTTGGCGGTCAAAACAGAAGGCTTTTTATTACAGGAAAAGAAATCAGCCCTCGACAACTTAACCGGCAGAAAAAGATTGTTTTGAAAAAAATCCCTAAGCCCCGGGGTCACAATTTCATAAAAAATTTTATGTTCTCCAATTCACTCAAAAATGGTGCAAAACGGTTGCAAAGGCTCCCCTGAAAGGTTTGACGGTCGAAACAGAAGGCTTTTTAGCACAGGACAAGAAATCAGCCCTCGTCAACTTAACCAGCAGAAAAAGAGTTTTTTGAAAAAATCCCTAAGCCCCGGGGTCACAATTTCATAAAAAATTTTATGTTCTCCAATTCACTCAAAAATGGTGCCAAACGGTTGGAAATGCTTCCCTGAAAGGAATGGCGGTCGAAACAGAAGGCTTTTTATCACAGGACAAGAAATCAGCCCTCAACAACTTAACCGGCAGAAAAAGATTTTTTTGAAAAAATCCCTAACCCCCGGGGTCACAATTTCATGAAAAATCTGACTTTCGGCAATTCACTCAAAAATGGTGCCAAACGGTTGCATATGCTCCCCTGAGAGGTTTGGCGGTCGAAACAGAAGGCTTTTTAACACTGGACAAGAAATCAGCCCTCGACAACTTAACCGGCAGAAAAAGATTTTTTTGAAAAAATCCCTAAGCCCCGGGGTCACTATTTGATCAAAAATCTGACTTTCGGCAATTCACTCAAAAATGGTGCCAAATGGTTGATAATGCTCCCCTGAAAGGTTTGGCGGTCGAAACAGAAGGCTTTTTAACACAGGACAAGAAATCAGCCCTCAACAACTTAACCGGCAGAAAAAGATTTTTTTGAAAAAATCCCTAAGCCCCGGGGTCACAATTTCAGAAAAAATCTGACTTTTGGCAATTCACTCAAAAATGGTGCAAAACGGTTGCAAAGGCTCCCCTGAAAGGTTTGACGGTCGAAACAGAAGGCTTTTTAGCACAGGACAAGAAATCAGCCCTCGTCAACTTAACCAGCAGAAAAAGAGTTTTTTGAAAAAATCCCTAAGCCCCGGGGTCACAATTTCATAAAAAATTTTATGTTCTCCAATTCACTCAAAAATGGTGCCAAACGGTTGGAAATGCTTCCCTGAAAGGAATGGCGGTCGAAACAGAAGGCTTTTTATCACAGGACAAGAAATCAGCCCTTGACAACTTAACCGGCAGAAAAAGATTTTTTTGAAAAAATCCCTAAGCCCCGGGGTCACAATTTCATGAAAAATCTGACTTTCGGCAATTCACTCAAAAATGGTGCCAAATGGTTGCATATGCTCCCCTGAGAGGTTTGGCGGTCGAAACAGAAGGCTTTTTATCACAGGACAAGAAATCAGCCCTCAACAACTTAACCGGCAGAAAAAGATTTTTTTGAAAAAATCCCTAACCCCCGGGGTCACAATTTCATGAAAAATCTGACTTTCGGCAATTCACTCAAAAATGGTGCCAAATGGTTGATAATGCTCCCCTGAAAGGTTTGGCGGTCGAAACAGAAGGCTTTTTAACACAGGACAAGAAATCAGCCCTCAACAACTTAACCGGCAGAAAAAGATTTTTTTGAAAAAATCCCTAAGCCCTGGGGTAACAATTTCATCAAAAATCTGACTTTTGGCAATTCACTCAAAAATGGTGCCAAGCGGTTGCGAATGCTCCCTAGAAAGGTTTAGCGGTCGAAAGAGGAGGCTTTTTATCACAGGACAAGAAATCAGCCCTCGACAACTTAACCGGCAGAAAAAGCTTTTTTTTTAAAAAAAAAACCCTAAGCCCCGGGGTCACAATTTCATAAAAAAATTGATGTTCTCCAATTCACTCAAAAATGGTGCCAAACGGTTGCATATGCTCCCCTGAAAGGTTTGACAGTCGAAACAGAAGGCTTTTTAGCACAGGACAAGGAATCAGCCCTCGACAACTTAACCCGCAGAAAAAGATTTTTTTGAAAAAAATTCCTAAGCTCCGGGGGTCACAATTTCATCAAAAATCTGACTTTCGGCAATTCACTCAAAAATGGTGCCAAACGGTTGCATATGCTCCCCTGAGAGCTTTGCCGGTCGAAACAGAAGGCTTTTTATCACACAAAAAAAGAAATCAGCCCTCGACAAATTAACCAGCAGAAAAAGAGTTTTTTTGAAAAAATCCGAAAGCCCTGGGGTCACAATTTCATCAAAAATCTGACGTTCTCCAATGCAATCAAAAATGGTGCAAAACGGTTGCAAATGCTCCCCTGAGAGATTTGGCGGTCGAAACAGAAGGCTTTTTATCACAGCACAAGAAATCAGCCCTCAACAACTAAACGGGCAGAAAAAGATTTTTTTGAAAAAATCCCTAAGCCCCGGGGTCACAATTTCATCAAAAATCTGACTTTCGGCAATTCACTCAAAAATGGTGCCAAACGGTTGAAAATGCTCCGCTAAAAGGTTTGGCGGTCGAAACAGAAGGCTTTTTATCTCAGAGCAAGAAATCAGCCCTCGACAACTTAACCAGCAGAATTTGTTTTTTGAAAAAATCCCTAAGCCCCGGGGTCACAATTTCATCAAAAATCTGACTTTCGGCAATTCATTCAAAAATGGTGCCAAACGGTTGCAAATGCTCCCCTGAGAGGTTTCACGGTCGAAACAGAAGGCTTTTAAACACAAGACAAGAAATCAGCCCTCAACAACTTAACCGGCAGAAAAAGATTTTTTGGAAAAAAAATCCCTAAGCCCCGGGGTCACAATTTCATCAAAAATCTGACTTTCGGCAATTCACTCAAAAATCGTACCAAACGATTGCAAATGCTCCCCTTAAAGGTTTGGCGGTCAAAACAGAAGGCTTTTTAACACAGGACAAGAAATCAGCCCTCAACAACTTAACCGGCAGAAAAAGATTTTTTTGAAAAATCCCTAAGCCCCGGGGTCACAATTTCATCAAAAATCTGACTTTCGGCAATTCACTCAAAAATGGTGCCAAACGGTTGAAAATGCTCCCCTGAAAGGTTTCGCGGTCGAAACAGAAGGCTTTTTAAAACAGGACAAGAAATCAGCCCTCAACAACTTAACCGGCAGAAACAGATTTTTGTGAAAAAATCCCTAACCCCCGGGGTCACAATTTCATGAAAAATCTGACTTTCGGCAATTCACTCAAAAATGGTGCCAAACGGTTGCATATGCTCCCCTGAGAGGTTTGGCGATGGAAACAGAAGGCTTTTTATCACAGAACAAGAAATCAGCCCTCGACAACTTAACCGGCAGAAAAAGATTTTTTTGAAAAAATCCCTAAGCCCCGGGGTCACAATTTCATCAAAAATCTGACTTTCGGCAAGTCACTCAAACATGGTGCCAAACGGTTGAAAATGCTCCCCTGAAAGGTTTCGCGGTCGAAACAGAAGGCTTTTTAACAAAGGACAAGAAATCAGCCCTCGACAACTTAACCGGCAGAAAAAGATATTTTTGAAAAAATCCCTAAGCCCCGGAGTCACAATTTCATCAAAAATCTGACTTTCGGCAATTCACTCAAAAATGGTGCCAAACGGTTGAAAATGCTCCCCTGAAAGGATTCGCGGTCGAAACAGAAGGCTTTTTAACACAGGACAAGAAATCAGCCCTCGACAACTTAACCGGCAGAAAAAGATTTTTTTAAAAAAATCCCTAAGCCCCGGGGTCACAATTTCATCAAAAATCTGACTTTCGGCAAATCACTCAAAAATGGTGCCAAACGGTTGAAAATGCTCCCCTGAAAGGTTTCGCGGTCGAAACAGAAGGCTTCTTAACACAGGACAAGAAATCAGCCCTCGACAACTTAACCGGCAGAAAAAGATTTTTTTGAAAAAATCCCTAAGCCCCGGGGTCACAATTTCATCAAAAATCTGACTTTCGGCAATTCACTCAAAAATGGTGTAAAACGGTTGCAAATGCTCCCCTGAGAGGTTTGGCGGTCGAAATGGAAGGCTTTTTAACACAGGACAAGAAATCAGCCCTCGACAACTTAACCGGCAGAAAAAGGTTTTTTTGAAAAAATCCCTAAGCCCCGGGGTTACAATTTCATCAAAAATCTGACTTTCGGCAATTCACTCAAAATGGTGCCAAACGGTTGAAAATGCTCCCCTGAATGGTTTCGCGGTAGAAACAGAAGGCTTTTTAACACAGGACAAGAAATCAGCCCTCGACAACTTAACCGGCAGAAATAGGTTTTTTTGAAAAAATCCCTAAGCCCCGGGGTTACAATTTCATCAAAAATCTGACTTTCTGCAATTCACTCAAAAATGGTGCCAAACGGTTGAAAATGCTCCCTTGAAAGGATTCGCGGTCGAAACAGAAGGCTTTTTAACACAGGACAAGAAATCAGCCCTCAACAACTTAACCGGCAGAAAAAGATTTTTTTGAAAAATCCCTAAGCCCCGGGGTCACAATTTCATCAAAAATCTGACTTTCGGCAATTCACTCAAAAAAGGTGCCAAACGGTTGAAAATGTTCCCCTGAAAGGTTTCACGGTCGAAACGGAAGGCTTTTTAAAACAGGACAAGAAATCAGCCCTCAACAACTTAACCGGCAGAAAAAGATTTTTGTGAAAAAATCCCTAAGCCCCGGGGTCACAATGTGATCAAAAATCTGACGTTCGGCAATTCACTCAAACATGGTGCCAAATGGTTGAAAATGCTCCCCTGAAAGGTTTCGCGGTCGAAACAGAAGGCTTTTTATCTCAGCGCAAGAAATCAGCCGTCGACAACTTAACCGGCAGAAAAAGATTTTTTTGAAAAAATCCCTAAGCCCCGGGGTCACAATTTCATCAAAAATCTGACTTTCGGCAATTCACTCAAAAATGGTGCCAAACGGTTGAAAATGCTCCCCTGAGAGGTTTGGCGGTCGAAACAGAAGGCTTTTTATCTCAGAGCAAGAAATCAGCCCTCGACAACTTAACCGGCAGAAAAAGGTTTTTTTGAAAAAATCCCTAAGCCCCGGGGTTACAATTTCATCAAAAATCTGACTTTCGGCAATTCAGTCAAAAATGGTGTAAAACGGTTACAAATGCTCCCCTGAGAGGTTTGGCGGTCGAAATGGAAGGTTTTTTATCACTGGACAAGAAATCAGCCCTCAACAACTTAACCGGCAGAAAAAGATTTTTTTGAAAAATCCCTAAGCCCCGGGGTCACAATTTCATCAAAAATCTGACTTTCGGCAATTCACTCAAAAATGGTGCCAAACGGTTGAAAATGCTCCCCTGAAAGGTTTCACGGTCGAAACGGAAGGCTTTTTATCTCAGAGCAAGAAATCAGCCGTCGACAACTTAACCGGCAGAAAAAGATTTTTGTGAAAAAATCCCTAAGCCCCGGGGTCACAATTTCATCAAAAATCTGACTTTCGGCAATTCACTCAAAAATGGTGCCAAACGGTTGCAAATGCTCCCCTGAGAGGTTTGGCGGTCGAAACAGAAGGCTTTTTATCTCAGAGCAAGAAATCAGCCCTCGACAACTTAACCGGCAGAAAAAGATTTTTTTGAAAAAATCCCTAAGCCCCGGGGTCACAATTTCATCAAAAATCTGACTTTCGGCAATTCACTCAAAAATGTTGCCAAACGGTTGCATATGCTCCCCCGAGAGGTTTGGCGATGGAAACAGAAGGCTTTTTATCACTGGACAAGAAATCAGCCCTCAACAACTTAACCCGCAGAAAAAGATATTTTTGAAAAATCCCTATTCCCCGGGGTCACAATTTCATCAAAAATCTGACTTTCGGCAATTCACTCAAAAATGGTGCCAAACGGTTGAAAATGCTCCCCTGAAAGGTTTCACGGTCGAAACGGAAGGCTTTTTACAACAGGACAAGAAATCAGCCCTCAACAACTTAACCGGCAGAAAAAGATTTTTGTGAAAAAATCCCTAACCCCCGGGGTCACAATTTCATGAAAAATCTGACTTTCGGCAATTCACTCAAAAATGGTGCCAAACGGTTGCATATGCTCCCCTGAGAGGTTTGGAGATGGAAACAGAAGGCTTTTTATCTCAGAACAAGAAATCAGCGCTCGACAACTTAACCGGCAGAAAAAGATTTTTTTGAAAAAATCCCTAAGCCCCGGGGTCACAATTTCATCAAAAATCTGACGTTCGGCAATTCACTCAAACATGGTGCCAAATGGTTGCACATGCTCCTCTTAAAGGTTTGGCGGTCGAAACAGAAGGCTTTTTATCTCAGAGCAAGAAATGAGCCCTCGACAACTTAACCGGCAGAAAAAGATTTTTTTGAAAAAATCCCTAAGCCCCGGGGTCACAATTTCATCAAAAATCTGACTTTCGGCAATTCACTCAAAAATGGTGTAAAACGGTTACAAATGCTCCCCTGAGAGGTTTGGCGGTCGAAATGGAAGGTTTTTTATCACTGGACAAGAAATCAGCCCTCAACAACTTAACCGGCAGAAAAAGATTTTTTTGAAAAATCCCTAAGCCCCGGGGTCACAATTTCATCAAAAATCTGACTTTCGGCAATTCACTCAAAAATGTTGCCAAACGGTTGCATATGCTCCCCCGAGAGGTTTGGCGATGGAAACAGAAGGCTTTTTATCACAGGACAAGAAATCAGCCCTCAACAACTTAACCGGCAGAAAAAGATATTTTTGAAAAATCCCTATTCCCCGGGGTCACAATTTCATCAAAAATCTGACTTTCGGCAATTCACTCAAAAATGGTGCCAAACGGTTGAAAATGCTCCCCTGAAAGGTTTCACGGTCGAAACGGAAGGCTTTTTATCTCAGAGCAAGAAATCAGCCGTCGACAACTTAACCGGCAGAAAAAGATTTTTGTGAAAAAATCCCTAAGCCCCGGGGTCACAATTTCATCAAAAATCTGACTTTCGGCAATTCACTCAAAAATGTTGCCAAACGGTTGCATATGCTCCCCCGAGAGGTTTGGCGATGGAAACAGAAGGCTTTTTATCACAGGACAAGAAATCAGCCCTCAACAACTTAACCGGCAGAAAAAGATATTTTTGAAAAATCCCTATTCCCCGGGGTCACAATTTCATCAAAAATCTGACTTTCGGCAATTCACTCAAAAATGGTGCCAAACGGTTGAAAATGCTCCCCTGAAAGGTTTCACGGTCGAAACGGAAGGCTTTTTACAACAGGACAAGAAATCAGCCCTCAACAACTTAACCGGCAGAAAAAGATTTTTGTGAAAAAATCCCTAACCCCCGGGGTCACAATTTCATGAAAAATCTGACTTTCGGCAATTCACTCAAAAATGGTGCCACACGGTTGCATATGCTCCCCTGAGAGGTTTGGAGATGGAAACAGAAGGCTTTTTATCTCAGAACAAGAAATCAGCCCTCGACAACTTAACCGGCAGAAAAAGATTTTTTTGAAAAAATCCCTAAGCCCCGGGGTCACAATTTCATCAAAAATCTGACGTTCGGCAATTCACTCAAACATGGTGCCAAACGGTTGAAAATGCTCCCCTGAAAGGTTTCGCGGTCGAAACAGAAGGCTTTTTATCTCAGAGCAGGAAATCAGCCCTCATCAACTTAACCGTCAGAAAAAGATTTTTTTGAAAAAATTCCTAAGCCCCGGGGTCACAATTTCATCAAAAATCTGACTTTCGGCAATTCACTCAAAAATGGTGCCAAACGGTTGAAAATGCTCCCCTGAAAGGTTTCGCGGTCGAAACAGAAGGCTTTTTAACACAGGACAAGAAATCAGCCCTCGACAACTTAACCGGCAGAAAAAGATTTTTTTGAAAAAATCCCTAAGCCCCGGGGTCACAATTTCATCAAAAATCTGACTTTCGGCAATTCACTCAAACATGGTGCCAAATGGTTGCACATGCTCCTCTTAAAGGTTTGGCGGTCGAAACAGAAGGCTTTTTAACACAGGACAAGAAATCAGCCCTCGACAACTTAACCGGCCGAAAAAGATTTTTTTGAAAAAATCCCTAAGCCCCGGGGTCACAATTTCATCAAAAATCTGACTTTCGGCAAATCACTCAAAAATGGTGCCAAACGGTTGAAAATGCTCCCCTGAAAGGTTTCGCGGTCGAAACAGAAGGGTTTTTAACACAGGACAAGAAATCAGCCCTCGACAACTTAACCGGCAGAAAAAGATTTTTTTGAAAAAATCCCTAAGCCCCGGGGTCACAATTTCATCAAAAATCTGACTTTCGGCAATTCACTCAAAAATGGTGTAAAACGGTTACAAATGCTCCCCTGAGAGGTTTGGCGGTCGAAACGGAAGGTTTTTTATCACTGGACAAGAAATCAGCCCTCAACAACTTAACCAGCAGAAAAAGATTTTTTTGAAAAATCCCTAAGCCCCGGGGTCACAATTTCATCAAAAATCTGACTTTCGGCAATTCACTCAAAAATGGTGCCAAACGGTTGAAAATGCTCCCCTGAAAGGTTTCACGGTCGAAACGGAAGGCTTTTTAAAACAGGAGAAGAAATCAGCCCTCAACAACTTAACCGGCAGAAAAAGATTTTTGTGAAAAAATCCCTAAGCCCCGGGGTCACAATTTGATCAAAAATCTGACGTTCGGCAATTCACTCAAACATGGTGCCAAATGGTTGAAAATGCTCCCCTGAAAGGTTTCGCGGTCGAAACAGACGGCTTTTTATCTCAGAGCAAGAAATCAGCCGTCGACAACTTAACCGGCAGAAAAAGATTTTTTTGAAAAAATCCCTAAGCCCCGGGGTCACAATTTCATCAAAAATCTGACTTTCGGCAATTCACTCAAAAATGGTGCCAAACGGTTGCAAATGCTCCCCTGAGAGGTTTGGCGGTCGAAACAGAAGGCTTTTTATCTCAGAGCAAGAAATCAGCCCTCGACAACTTAACCGGCAGAAAAAGATTTTTTTGAAAAAATCCCTAAGCCCCGGGGTTACAATTTCATCAAAAATCTGACTTTCGGCAATGCACTCAAAAATGGAGCCAAACGGTTGAAAATGCTCCCCTGAAAGGTTTCGCGGACGAAGCAGAAGGCTTTTTAACACAGGACAAGAAATCAGCCCTCGACAACTTAGCCGGCAGAAAAAGATTTTTTTGAAAAAATCCCTAAGCCCCGGGGTCACAATTTCATCAAAAATCTGACTTTCGGGAAATCACTCAAAAATGGTGCCAAACGGTTGAAAATGCTCCCCTGAAAGGTTTCGCGGTCGAAACAGAAGGCTTTTTAACACAGGACAAGAAATCAGCCCTCGACAACTTAACCGGCAGAAAAAGATTTTTTTGAAAAAATCCCTAAGCTCCGGGGTCACAATTTGATCGAAAATCTGACGTTCGGCAATTCACTCAAACATGGTGCCAAACGGTTGAAAATGCTCCTCTTAAAGGTTTGGCGGTCGAAACAGAAGGCTTTTTATCTCAGAGCAGGAAATCAGCCCTCATCAACTTAACCGGCAGAAAAAGATTTTTTTGAAAAAATCCCTAAGCCCCGGGGTCACAATTTCATCAAAAATCTGACTTTCGGCAATTCACTCAAAAATGGTGCCAAACGGTTGCAAATGCTCCCCTGAGAGGTTTGGCGGTCGAAACAGAAGGCTTTTTATCTCAGAGCAAGAAATCAGCCCTCGACAACTTAACCGGCAGAAAAAGATTTTTTTGAAAAAATCCCTAAGCCCCGGGGTTACAATTTCATCAAAAATCTGACTTTCGGCAATGCACTCAAAAATGGAGCCAAACGGTTGAAAATGCTCCCCTGAAAGGTTTCGCGGACGAAACAGAAGGCTTTTTATCTCAGAGCAAGAAATCAGCCGTCGACAACTTAACCGGCAGAAAAAGATTTTTTTGAAAAAATCCCTAAGCCCCGGGGTCACAATTTCATCAAAAATCTGACTTTCGGCAATTCACTCAAAAATGGTGCCAAACGGTTGCAAATGCTCCCCTGAGAGGTTTGGCGGTCGAAACAGAAGGCTTTTTATCTCAGAGCAAGAAATCAGCCCTCGACAACTTAACCGGCAGAAAAAGATTTTTTTGAAAAAATCCCTAAGCCCCGGGGTTACAATTTCATCAGAAATCTGACTTTCGGCAATGCACTCAAAAATGAAGCCAAACGGTTGAAAATGCTCCCCTGAAAGGTTTCGCGGTCGAAACAGAAGGCTTTTTAACACAGGACAAGAAATCAGCCCTCGACAACTTAACCGGCAGAAAAAGATTTTTTTGAAAAAATCCCTAAGCCCCGGGGTCACAATTTCATCAAAAATCTGACTTTCGGCAATTCACTCAAAAATGTTGCCAAACGGTTGCATATGCTCCCCCGAGAGGTTTGGCGATGGAAACAGAAGGCTTTTTATCACAGACAAGAAATCAGCCCTCAACAACTTAACCGGCAGAAAAAGATATTTTTGAAAAATCCCTATTCCCCGGGGTCACAATTTCATCAAAAATCTGACTTTCGGCAATTCACTCAAAAATGGTGCCAAACGGTTGAAAATGCTCCCCTGAAAGGTTTCACGGTCGAAACGGAAGGCTTTTTACAACAGGACAAGAAATCAGCCCTCAACAACTTAACCGGCAGAAAAAGATTTTTGTGAAAAAATCCCTAACCCCCGGGGTCACAATTTCATGAAAAATCTGACTTTCGGCAATTCACTCAAAAATGGTGCCACACGGTTGCATATGCTCCCCTGAGAGGTTTGGAGATGGAAACAGAAGGCTTTTTATCTCAGAACAAGAAATCAGCCCTCGACAACTTAACCGGCAGAAAAAGATTTTTTTGAAAAAATCCCTAAGCCCCGGGGTCACAATTTCATCAAAAATCTGACGTTCGGCAATTCACTCAAACATGGTGCCAAACGGTTGAAAATGCTCCCCTGAAAGGTTTCGCGGTCGAAACAGAAGGCTTTTTATCTCAGAGCAGGAAATCAGCCCTCATCAACTTAACCGTCAGAAAAAGATTTTTTTGAAAAAATTCCTAAGCCCCGGGGTCACAATTTCATCAAAAATCTGACTTTCGGCAATTCACTCAAAAATGGTGCCAAACGGTTGAAAATGCTCCCCTGAAAGGTTTCGCGGTCGAAACAGAAGGCTTTTTAACACAGGACAAGAAATCAGCCCTCGACAACTTAACCGGCAGAAAAAGATTTTTTTGAAAAAATCCCTAAGCCCCGGGGTCACAATTTCATCAAAAATCTGACGTTCGGCAATTCACTCAAACATGGTACCAAATGGTTGCACATGCTCCTCTTAAAGGTTTGGCGGTCGAAACAGAAGGCTTTTTAACACAGGACAGGAAATCAGCCCTCGACAACTTAACCGGCCGAAAAAGATTTTTTTGAAAAATCCCTAAGCCCCGGGGTCACAATTTCATCAAAAATCTGACTTTCGGCAAATCACTCAAAAATGGTGCCAAACGGTTGAAAATGCTCCCTGAAAGGTTTCGCGGTCGAAACAGAAGGGTTTTTAACACAGGACAAGAAATCAGCCCTCGACAACTTAACCGGCAGAAAAAGATTTTTTTGAAAAAATCCCTAAGCCCCGGGGTCACAATTTCATCAAAAATCTGACTTTCGGCAATTCACTCAAAAATTGTGTAAAACGGTTACAAATGCTCCCCTGAGAGGTTTGGCGGTCGAAACGGAAGGTTTTTTATCACTGGACAAGAAATCAGCCCTCAACAACTTAACCGGCAGAAAAAGATTTTTTTGAAAAATCCCTAAGCCCCGGGGTCACAATTTCATCAAAAATCTGACTTTCGGCAATTCACTCAAAAATGGTGCCAAACGGTTGAAAATGCTCCCCTGAAAGGTTTCACGGTCGAAACGGAAGGCTTTTTAAAACAGGAGAAGAAATCAGCCCTCAACAACTTAACCGGCAGAAAAAGATTTTTGTGAAAAAATCCCTAAGCCCCGGGGTCACAATTTGATCAAAAATCTGACGTTCGGCAATTCACTCAAACATGGTGCCAAATGGTTGAAAATGCTCCCCTGAAAGGTTTCGCGGTCGAAACAGACGGCTTTTTATCTCAGAGCAAGAAATCAGCCGTCGACAACTTAACCGGCAGAAAAGATTTTTTTGAAAAAATCCCTAAGCCCCGGGGTCACAATTTCATCAAAATCTGACTTTCGGCAATTCACTCAAAATGGTGCCAAACGGTTGCAAATGCTCCCCTGAGAGGTTTGGCGGTCGAAACAGAAGGCTTTTTATCTCAGAGCAAGAAATCAGCCCTCGACAACTTAACCGGCAGAAAAAGATTTTTTTGAAAAAATCCCTAAGCCCCGGGGTTACAATTTCATCAAAAATCTGACTTTCGGCAATTCAGTCAAAAATGGTGTAAAACGGTTACAAATGCTCCCCTGAGAGGTTTGGCGGTCGAAATGGAAGGTTTTTTATCACTGGACAAGAAATCAGCCCTCAACAACTTAACCGGCAGAAAAAGATTTTTTTGAAAAATCCCTAAGCCCCGGGGTCACAATTTCATCAAAAATCTGACTTTCGGCAATTCACTCAAAAATGGTGCCAAACGGTTGAAAATGCTCCCCTGAAAGGTTTCACGGTCGAAACGGAAGGCTTTTTATCTCAGAGCAAGAAATCAGCCGTCGACAACTTAACCGGCAGAAAAAGATTTTTGTGAAAAAATCCCTAAGCCCCGGGGTCACAATTTCATCAAAAATCTGACTTTCGGCAATTCACTCAAAAATGGTGCCAAACGGTTGCAAATGCTCCCCTGAGAGGTTTGGCGGTCGAAACAGAAGGCTTTTTATCTCAGAGCAAGAAATCAGCCCTCGACAACTTAACCGGCAGAAAAAGATTTTTTTGAAAAAATCCCTAAGCCCCGGGGTCACAATTTCATCAAAAATCTGACTTTCGGCAATTCACTCAAAAATGTTGCCAAACGGTTGCATATGCTCCCCCGAGAGGTTTGGCGATGGAAACAGAAGGCTTTTTATCACTGGACAAGAAATCAGCCCTCAACAACTTAACCCGCAGAAAAAGATATTTTTGAAAAATCCCTATTCCCCGGGGTCACAATTTCATCAAAAATCTGACTTTCGGCAATTCACTCAAAAATGGTGCCAAACGGTTGAAAATGCTCCCCTGAAAGGTTTCACGGTCGAAACGGAAGGCTTTTTACAACAGGACAAGAAATCAGCCCTCAACAACTTAACCGGCAGAAAAAGATTTTTGTGAAAAAATCCCTAACCCCCGGGGTCACAATTTCATGAAAAATCTGACTTTCGGCAATTCACTCAAAAATGGTGCCAAACGGTTGCATATGCTCCCCTGAGAGGTTTGGAGATGGAAACAGAAGGCTTTTTATCTCAGAACAAGAAATCAGCGCTCGACAACTTAACCGGCAGAAAAAGATTTTTTTGAAAAATCCCTAAGCCCCGGGGTCACAATTTCATCAAAAATCTGACGTTCGGCAATTCACTCAAACATGGTGCCAAATGGTTGCACATGCTCCTCTTAAAGGTTTGGCGGTCGAAACAGAAGGCTTTTTATCTCAGAGCAAGAAATGAGCCCTCGACAACTTAACCGGCAGAAAAAGATTTTTTTGAAAAAATCCCTAAGCCCCGGGTCACAATTTCATCAAAAATCTGACTTTCGGCAATTCACTCAAAAATGGTGTAAAACGGTTACAAATGCTCCCCTGAGAGGTTTGGCGGTCGAAATGGAAGGTTTTTTATCACTGGACAAGAAATCAGCCCTCAACAACTTAACCGGCAGAAAAAGATTTTTTTGAAAAATCCCTAAGCCCCGGGGTCACAATTTCATCAAAAATCTGACTTTCGGCAATTCACTCAAAAATGTTGCCAAACGGTTGCATATGCTCCCCCGAGAGGTGCGATGGAAACAGAAGGCTT
>NW_028148620.1:0-56413 GCF_965153285.1 Podarcis tiliguerta | reverse complement strand
AAAAAGGCTTCTGTTTCCACCGCCAAACCTTTCAGGGGAGAATGTGCAACAGTTTGGCACCATTTTTTGAGTGAATTGGGAAATTTCAGATTTTTGCTGAAATTGTGACCCCGGGGCTTAGAATTTTTTTTTCACAGGTTAAGTTGTTGAGGGCTGATTTCATGTCCTATGATAAAAAGGCTTCTGTTTCCACCGCCAAACCTTTCAGGGGAGAATGTGCAACAGTTTGGCACCATTTTTGAGTGAATTGGAGAATTTCAGATTTTTGCTGAAATTGTGACCCCGGGGCTTAGAAAATTTTTTTTTTTCACAGGTTAAGTTGTTGAGGGCTGATTTCATGTCCTATCACAAAAAGGCTTCTGTTTCCACCGCCAAATCTTTCAGGGGAGAATGTGCAACAGTTTGGCACCATTTTTGAGTGAATTGGAGAATTTCAGATTTTTGCTGAAATTGTGACCCCGGGGCTTAGAAATTTTTTTTTTTCACAGGTTAAGTTGTTGAGGGCTGATTTCATGTCCTATCACAAAAAGGCTTCTGTTTCCACCGCCAAATCTTTCAGGGGAGAATGTGCAACAGTTTGGCACCATTTTTGAGTGAATTGGAGAATTTCAGATTTTTGCTGAAATTGTGACCCCGGGGCTTAGAAATTTTTTTTTCACAGGTTAAGTTTTCAAGGGCTGAATTCTTGGCCTATGACAAAAAGGCTTCTGTTTCCACCGCCAAACCTTTCAGGGGAGAATGTGCAACAGTTTGGCACCATTTTTGAGTGAATTGGAAAATTTCACATTTTTGCTGAAATTGTGACCCCGGAGCTCAGAATTTTTTTTCCCAATGGTTAAGTTGTTGAGGGCTGATTTCATGTCCTATGATAAAAAGGCTTCTGTTTCCACCGCCAAACCTTTGAGGGGAGAAAGTGCAACAGTTTGGCACCATTTTTGAATGAATTGGAGAATTTCAGATTTTTGCTGAAATTGTGACCCCGGGGCTTAGAAATTTTTTTTTTCACAGGTTAAGTTGTTGAGGGCTGATTTCATGTCCTATGATAAAAAGGCTTCTGTTTCCACCGCCAAACCTTTGAGGGGAGAATGTGCAACAGTTTGGCACCATTTTTGAGTGAATTGGAGAATTTCAGATTTTTGCTGAAATTGTGACCCCGGGGCTTAGAAATTTTTTTTTTTTCACAGGTTAAGTTGTTGAGGGCTGATTTCATGTCCTATGACAAAAAGGCTTCTGTTTCCACCGCCAAATCTTTCAGGGGAGAATGTGCAACAGTTTGGCACCATTTTTGAGTGAATTGGAGAATTTCAGATTTTTGCTGAAATTGTGACCCCGGGGCTTAGAAATTTTTTTTTTCACAGGTTAAGTTGTCAAGGGCTGATTTCTTGGCCTATGACAAAAAGGCTTCTGTTTCCACCGCCAAACCTTTCAGGGGAGAATTTGCAACAGTTTGGCACCATTTTTGAATGAATTGGAGAATTTCAGATTTTTGCTGAAATTGTGACCCAGGGGCTTAGAAATTTTTTTTCCACAGGTTAAGTTGTTGAGGGCTGATTTCATGTCCTATGATAAAAAGGCTTCTGTTTCCACCGCCAAACCTTTCAGGGGAGAATGTGCAACAGTTTGGCACCATTTTTGAGTGAATTGGAGAATTTCAGATTTTTGCTGAAATTGTGACCCCGGGGCTTAGAAATTTTTTTTTTTCACAGGTTAAGTTGTTGAGGGCTGATTTCATGTCCTATGACAAAAAGGCTTCTGTTTCCACCGCCAAATCTTTCAGGGGAGAATGTGCAACAGTTTGGCACCATTTTTGAGTGAATTGGAGAATTTCAGATTTTTGCTGAAATTGTGACCCCGGGGCTTAGAATTTTTTTTTTTCACAGGTTAAGTTGTCAAGGGCTGATTTCTTGGCCTATGACAAAAAGGCTTCTGCTTCCACCGCCAAACCTTTCAGGGGAGAATTTGCAACAGTTTGGCACCATTTTTGAGTGAATTGGAGAATTTCAGATTTTTGCTGAAATTGTGACACCGGGGCTTAGAATTTTTTTCCCCCACAGGTTAAGTTGTTGAGGGCTGATTTCATGTCCTATGACAAAAAGGCTTCTGTTTCCACCGCCAAATCTTTCAGGGGAGAATGTGCAACAGTTTGGCACCATTTTTGAGTGAATTGGAGAATTTCAGATTTTTGCTGAAATTGTGACCCCGGGGCTTAGAAATTTTTTTTTTCACAGGTTAAGTTGTCAAGGGCTGATTTCTTGGCCTATGACAAAAAGGCTTCTGTTTCCACCGCCAAACCTTTCAGGGGAGAATTTGCAACAGTTTGGCACCATTTTTGAGTGAATTGGAGAATTTCAGATTTTTGCTGAAATTGTGACCCCGGGGCTTAGAATTTCCCCCCCCCACAGGTTATGTTGTTGAGGGCTGATTTCATGTCCTATGACAAAAAGGCTTCTGTTTCCACCGCCAAACCTTTCAGGGGAGAATTTGGAACAGTTTGGCACCATTTTTGAGTGAATTGGAGAATTTCAGATTTTTGCTGACATTATGACCCCGGGGCTTAGAAATTTCCCCCCCCCACAGGTTAAGTTGTTGAGGGCTGATTTCATGTCCTATGGCAAAAAGGCTTCTGTTTCCACCGCCAAACTTTTCAGGGGAGAACGTGCAACAGTTTGGCACCATTTTTGAGTGAATTGGAGAATTTCAGATTTTTGCTGAAATTGTGACCCCGGGACTTAGAAAATTTTTTTTCCCACAGGTTAAGTTGTTGAGGGCTGATTTCATGTCCTATGACAAAAAGGCTTCTGTTTCCACCGCCAAACCTTTCAGGGGAGAATGTGCAACAGTTTGGCACCATTTTTGAGTGAATTGGAGAATTTCAGATTTTTGCTGAAATTGTGATCCCGGGGCTTAGAAATTTTTTTTTTCACAGATTAAGTTGTCAAGGGCTGAATTCATGTCCTATGACAAAAAGGCTTCTGTTTCCACCGCCAAACCTTTCAGGGGAGAATGTGCAACAGTTTGACACCATTTTTGAGTGAATTGGAGAATTTCAGATTTTTGCTGAAATTGTGACCCCGGGGCTTAGAAATTTTTTTTTTCACAGGTTAAGTTGTTGAGGGCTGATTTCATGTCCTATGATAAAAAGGCTTCTGTTTCCACCGCCAAACCTTTGAGGGGAGAATGTGCAACAGTTTGGCACCATTTTTGAGTGAATTGGAGAATTTCAGATTTTTGCTGAAATTGTGACCCCGGGGCTTAGAAATTTTTTTTTTCACAGGTTAAGTTGTTGAGGGCTGATTTCATGTCCTATGACAAAAAGGGTTCTGTTTCCACCGCCAAATCTTTCAGGGGAGAATGTGCAACAGTTTGGCACCATTTTTGAGTGAATTGGAGAATTTCAGATTTTTGCTGAAATTGTGACCCCGGGGCTTAGAAATTTTTTTTTTCACAGGTTAAGTTGTCAAGGGCTGATTTCTTGGCCTATGACAAAAAGGCTTCTG
The DNA here is from genome assembly GCF_965153285.1 of Podarcis tiliguerta. NCBI lineage: Eukaryota > Metazoa > Chordata > Lepidosauria > Squamata > Lacertidae > Podarcis > Podarcis tiliguerta. The sequence continues at coordinate 52,916 of NW_028148620.1, read as the reverse complement.
TTTCCACCGCCAAACCTTTCAGGGGAGAATTTGGAACAGTTTGGCACCATTTTTGAGTGAATTGGAGAATTTCAGATTTTTGCTGAAATTGTGACCCCGGGGCTTAGAATTTTTTTCCCCCACAGGTTAAGTTGTTGAGGGCTGATTTCATGTCCTATGACAAAAAGGCTTCTGTTTCCACCACCAAATCTTTCAGGGAGAATGTGCAACAGTTTGGCACCATTTTTGAGTGAATTGGAGAATTTCAGATTTTTGCTGAAATTGTGACCCCGGGGCTTAGAAATTTTTTTTTTCACAGGTTAAGTTGTCAAGGGCTGATTTGTTGGCCTATGACAAAAAGGCTTCTGTTTCCACCGCCAAACCTTTCAGGGGAGAATTTGCAACAGTTTGGCACCATTTTTGAGTGAATTGGAGAATTTCAGATTTTTGCTGAAATTGTGACCCCGGGGCTTAGAATTTTTTTACGCCACAGGTTAAGTTGTTGAGGGCTGATTTCATGTCCTATGACAAAAAGGCTTCTGTTTCCACCGCCAAACCTTTCAGGGGAGAATTTGGAACAGTTTGGCACCATTTTTGAGTGAATTGGAGAATTTCAGATTTTTGCTGACATTATGACCCCGGGGCTTAGAAATTTTTCCCCCCCACAGGTTCAGTTGTTGAGGGCTGATTTCATGTCCTATGGCAAAAAGGCTTCTGTTTCCACCGCCAAACTTTTCAGGGGAGAACGTGCAACAGTTTGGCACCATTTTTGAGTGAATTGGAGAATTTCAGATTTTTGCTGAAATTGTGACCCCGGGACTTAGAAAATTTTTTTTCCCACAGGTTAAGTTGTTGAGGGCTGATTTCATGTCCTATGACAAAAAGGCTTCTGTTTCCACCGCCAAACCTTTCAGGGGAGAATGTGCAACAGTTTGGCACCATTTTTGAGTGAATTGGAGAATTTCAGATTTTTGCTGAAATTGTGATCCCGGGGCTTAGAAATTTTTTTTTCACAGGTTAAGTTGTCAAGGGCTGAATTCATGTCCTATGACAAAAAGGCTTCTGTTTCCACCGCCAAACCTTTCAGGGGAGAAATTGCAACAGTTTGACACCATTTTTGAGTAAATTGGAGAATTTCAGATTTTTGCTGAAATTGTGACCCCGGGGCTTAGAAATTTTTTTTTCACAGGTTAAGTTGTCAAGGGCTGAATTCTTGGCCTATGACAAAAAGGCTTCTGTTTCCATCGCCAAACTTTTCAGGGGAGAATTTGCAACAGTTTGGCACCATTTTTGAGTGAATTGGAGAATTTCAGATTTTTGCTTAGAAATTGTGACCCCGGGGCTTAGAAAATTTTTTTTCACAGGTTAAGTTGTCGAGGGCTGATTTCTTGGCCTATGACAAAAAGGTTTTTCTTTACACCGCCAAACTTTTCAGGGGAGAATGTGCAACAGTTTGGCATCATTTTTGAGTGAATTGGAGAATTTCAGATTTTTGCTGAAATTGTGACCCCGGGGCTTAGAAATTTTTTTTTTTCACAGGTTAAGTTGTTGAGGGCTAATTTCATGTCCTATCACAAAAAGCTTCTGTTTCCACCGCCAAACCTTTCAGGGGAGAATTTGGAACAGTTTGGCACCATTTTTGAGTGAATTGGAGAATTTAAGATGTTTGCTGAAATTGTGACCCCGGGGCTTAGAATTTTTTTTTCCACAGGTTAAGTTGTCAAGGCCTGAATTCTTGGTCTATGACAAAAAGGCTTCTGTTTCCACCGCCAAACTTTTCAGGGGAGAATTTGCAACAGTTTGGCACCATTTTTGAGTGAATTGGAGAATTTCAGATTTTTGCTTAGAAATTGTGACCCCGGGGCTTAGAATTTTTTTTTTCACAGGTTAAGTTGTCGAGGGCTGATTTCATGTCCTATGACAAAAAGGCTTCTGTTTCCACCGCCAAACCTTTCAGGGGAGAATGTGCAACAGTTTGACACCATTTTTGAGTGAATTGGAGAATTTCAGATTTTTGCTGAAATTGTGACCCCAGGGCTTAGAAATTTTTTTTTCACAGGTTAAGTTGTCAAGGGCTGAATTCTTGGCCTATGACAAAAAGGCTTCTGTTTCCACCGCCAAACTTTTCAGGGGAGAATTTGCAACAGTTTGGCACCATTTTTGAGTGAATTGGAGAATTTCAGATTTTTGCTTAGAAATTGTGACCCCGGGGCTTAGAAATTTTTTTTTCACAGGTTAAGTTGTCGAGGGCTGATTTCTTGGCCTATGTCAAAAAGGCTTCTGTTTCCACCGCCAAACTTTTCAGGGGAGAATGTGCAACAGTTTGGCACCATTTTTGAGTGAATTGGAGAATTTCAGATTTTTGCTTAGAAATTGTGACCCCGGGGCTTAGAAAATTTTTTTTCACAGGTTAAGTTGTCGAGGGCTGATTTCTTGGCCTATGACAAAAAGGTTTTTCTTTCCACCGCCAAACTTTTCAGGGGAGAATGTGCAACAGTTTGGCACCATTTTTGAGTCAATTGGAGAATTTCAGATTTTTGCTGAAATTGTGACCCCGGGGCTTAGAAAATTTTTTCCCCCACAGGTTAAGTTGTTGAGGGCTGATTTCATGTCCTATGACAAAAAGGCTTCTGTTTCCACCGCCAAACCTTTCAGGGGAGAATTTGCAACAGTTTGGCACCATTTTTGAGTGAATTGGAGAATTTCAGATTTTTGCTGAAATTGTGACCCCGGGGCTTAGAAAATTTTTTTTTTCACAGGTTAAGTTGTTGAGGGCTGATTTCATGTCCTATCACAAAAAGGCTTCTGTTTCCAGCGCCAAATCTTTCAGGGGAGAATTTGCAACAGTTTGGCACCATTTTTGAGTGAATTGGAGAATTTCAGATTTTTGCTGAAATTGTGACCCCGGGGCTTAGAATTTTTTTTTTCACAGGTTAAGTTGTCGAGGGCTGATTTCATGTCCTATGATAAAAAGGCTTCTGTTTCCACCGCCAAACCTTTCAGGGGAGAAAGTGCAACAGTTTGGCACCATTTTTGAGTGAATTGGAGAATTTCAGATTTTTGCTGAAATTGTGACCCCGGGGCTTAGAAAAATTTTTTTTTCACAGGTTAAGTTGTTGAGGGCTGATTTCATGTCCTATCACAAAAAGGCTTCTGTTTCCACCGCCAAATCTTTCAGGGGAGAATGTGCAACAGTTTGGCACCATTTTTGAGTGAATTGGAGAATTTCAGATTTTTGCTGAAATTGTGACCCCGGGGCTTAGAATTTTTTTTTTCACAGGTTAAGTTGTTGAGGGCTGATTTCATGTCCTATGATAAAAAGGCTTCTGTTTCCACCGCCAAACCTTTCAGGGGAGAATGTGCAACAGTTTGGCACCATTTTTGAGTGAATTGGAGAATTTCAGATTTTTGCTGAAATTGTGACCCCGGGGCTTAGAAAATTTTTTCCCCCACAGGTTAAGTTGTTGAGGGCTGATTTCATGTCCTATAACAAAAAGGCTTCTGTTTCCACCGCCAAACCTTTCAGGGGAGAATTTGCAACAGTTTGGCACCATTTTTGAGTGAATTGGAGAATTTCAGATTTTTGCTGAAATTGTGACCCCGGGGCTTAGAAAATTTTTTTTTTTCACAGGTTAAGTTGTTGAGGGCTGATTTCATGTCCTATCACAAAAAGGCTTCTGTTTCCACCGCCAAATCTTTCAGGGGAGAAAGTGCAACAGTTTGGCACCATTTTTGAGTGAATTCGAGAATTTCAGATTTTTGCTGAAATTGTGACCCCGGGGCTTAGAATTTTTTTTTTCACAGGTTAAGTTGTTGAGGGCTGATTTCATGTCCTATGATAAAAAGGCTTCTGTTTCCACCGCCAAACCTTTCAGGGGAGAATGTGCAACAGTTTGGCACCATTTTTGAGTGAATTGGAGAATTTCAGATTTTTGCTGAAATTGTGACCCCGGGGCTTAGAAATTTTTTTTTTTCACAGGTTAAGTTGTTGAGGGCTGATTTCATGTCCTATCACAAAAAGGCTTCTGTTTCCACCGCCAAATCTTTCAGGGGAGAATGTGCAACAGTTTGGCACCATTTTTGAGTGAATTGGAGAATTTCAGATTTTTGCTGAAATTGTGACCCCGGGGCTTAGAATTTTTTTTTTCCACAGGTTAAGTTGTTGAGGGCAGATTTCATGTCCTATGATAAAAAGGCTTCTGTTTCCACCGCCAAACCTTTCAGGGGAGAATGTGCAACAGTTTGGCACCATTTTTGAGTGAATTGGAGAATTTCAGATTTTTGCTTAGAAATTGTGACCCCGGGGCTTAGAAAATTTTTTTTCACAGGTTAAGTTGTCGAGGGCTGATTTCTTGGCCTATGACAAAAAGGTTTTTCTTTCCACCGCCAAACTTTTCAGGGGAGAATGTGCAACAGTTTGGCATCATTTTTGAGTGAATTGGAGAATTTCAGATTTTTGCTGAAATTGTGACCCCGGGGCTTAGAAATTTTTTTTTTTCACAGGTTAAGTTGTTGAGGGCTAATTTCATGTCCTATCACAAAAAGCTTCTGTTTCCACCGCCAAACCTTTCAGGGGAGAATTTGGAACAGTTTGGCACCATTTTTGAGTGAATTGGAGAATTTAAGATGTTTGCTGAAATTGTGACCCCGGGGCTTAGAATTTTTTTTTCCACAGGTTAAGTTGTCAAGGCCTGAATTCTTGGTCTATGACAAAAAGGCTTCTGTTTCCACCGCCAAACTTTTCAGGGGAGAATTTGCAACAGTTTGGCACCATTTTTGAGTGAATTGGAGAATTTCAGATTTTTGCTTAGAAATTGTGACCCCGGGGCTTAGAATTTTTTTTTTCACAGGTTAAGTTGTCGAGGGCTGATTTCATGTCCTATGACAAAAAGGCTTCTGTTTCCACCGCCAAACCTTTCAGGGGAGAATGTGCAACAGTTTGACACCATTTTTGAGTGAATTGGAGAATTTCAGATTTTTGCTGAAATTGTGACCCCAGGGCTTAGAAATTTTTTTTTCACAGGTTAAGTTGTCAAGGGCTGAATTCTTGGCCTATGACAAAAAGGCTTCTGTTTCCACCGCCAAACTTTTCAGGGGAGAATTTGCAACAGTTTGGCACCATTTTTGAGTGAATTGGAGAATTTCAGATTTTTGCTTAGAAATTGTGACCCCGGGGCTTAGAAATTTTTTTTTCACAGGTTAAGTTGTCGAGGGCTGATTTCTTGGCCTATGTCAAAAAGGCTTCTGTTTCCACCGCCAAACTTTTCAGGGGAGAATGTGCAACAGTTTGGCACCATTTTTGAGTGAATTGGAGAATTTCAGATTTTTGCTTAGAAATTGTGACCCCGGGGCTTAGAAAATTTTTTTTCACAGGTTAAGTTGTCGAGGGCTGATTTCTTGGCCTATGACAAAAAGGTTTTTCTTTCCACCGCCAAACTTTTCAGGGGAGAATGTGCAACAGTTTGGCACCATTTTTGAGTCAATTGGAGAATTTCAGATTTTTGCTGAAATTGTGACCCCGGGGCTTAGAAAATTTTTTCCCCCACAGGTTAAGTTGTTGAGGGCTGATTTCATGTCCTATGACAAAAAGGCTTCTGTTTCCACCGCCAAACCTTTCAGGGGAGAATTTGCAACAGTTTGGCACCATTTTTGAGTGAATTGGAGAATTTCAGATTTTTGCTGAAATTGTGACCCCGGGGCTTAGAAAATTTTTTTTTTCACAGGTTAAGTTGTTGAGGGCTGATTTCATGTCCTATCACAAAAAGGCTTCTGTTTCCAGCGCCAAATCTTTCAGGGGAGAATTTGCAACAGTTTGGCACCATTTTTGAGTGAATTGGAGAATTTCAGATTTTTGCTGAAATTGTGACCCCGGGGCTTAGAATTTTTTTTTTCACAGGTTAAGTTGTCGAGGGCTGATTTCATGTCCTATGATAAAAAGGCTTCTGTTTCCACCGCCAAACCTTTCAGGGGAGAAAGTGCAACAGTTTGGCACCATTTTTGAGTGAATTGGAGAATTTCAGATTTTTGCTGAAATTGTGACCCCGGGGCTTAGAAAAATTTTTTTTTCACAGGTTAAGTTGTTGAGGGCTGATTTCATGTCCTATCACAAAAAGGCTTCTGTTTCCACCGCCAAATCTTTCAGGGGAGAATGTGCAACAGTTTGGCACCATTTTTGAGTGAATTGGAGAATTTCAGATTTTTGCTGAAATTGTGACCCCGGGGCTTAGAATTTTTTTTTTCACAGGTTAAGTTGTTGAGGGCTGATTTCATGTCCTATGATAAAAAGGCTTCTGTTTCCACCGCCAAACCTTTCAGGGGAGAATGTGCAACAGTTTGGCACCATTTTTGAGTGAATTGGAGAATTTCAGATTTTTGCTGAAATTGTGACCCCGGGGCTTAGAAAATTTTTTCCCCCACAGGTTAAGTTGTTGAGGGCTGATTTCATGTCCTATAACAAAAAGGCTTCTGTTTCCACCGCCAAACCTTTCAGGGGAGAATTTGCAACAGTTTGGCACCATTTTTGAGTGAATTGGAGAATTTCAGATTTTTGCTGAAATTGTGACCCCGGGGCTTAGAAAATTTTTTTTTTTCACAGGTTAAGTTGTTGAGGGCTGATTTCATGTCCTATCACAAAAAGGCTTCTGTTTCCACCGCCAAATCTTTCAGGGGAGAAAGTGCAACAGTTTGGCACCATTTTTGAGTGAATTCGAGAATTTCAGATTTTTGCTGAAATTGTGACCCCGGGGCTTAGAATTTTTTTTTTCACAGGTTAAGTTGTTGAGGGCTGATTTCATGTCCTATGATAAAAAGGCTTCTGTTTCCACCGCCAAACCTTTCAGGGGAGAATGTGCAACAGTTTGGCACCATTTTTGAGTGAATTGGAGAATTTCAGATTTTTGCTGAAATTGTGACCCCGGGGCTTAGAAATTTTTTTTTTTCACAGGTTAAGTTGTTGAGGGCTGATTTCATGTCCTATCACAAAAAGGCTTCTGTTTCCACCGCCAAATCTTTCAGGGGAGAATGTGCAACAGTTTGGCACCATTTTTGAGTGAATTGGAGAATTTCAGATTTTTGCTGAAATTGTGACCCCGGGGCTTAGAATTTTTTTTTTCCACAGGTTAAGTTGTTGAGGGCAGATTTCATGTCCTATGATAAAAAGGCTTCTGTTTCCACCGCCAAACCTTTCAGGGGAGAATGTGCAACAGTTTGGCACCATTTTTGAGTGAATTGGAGAATTTCAGATTTTTGCTGAAATTGTGACCCCGGGGCTTAGAAAATTTTTTTTTTCACAGGTTAAGTTGTTGAGGGCTGATTTCATGTCCTATCACAAAAAGGCTTCTGTTTCCACCGCCAAATCTTTCAGGGGAGAATTTGCAACAGTTTGGCACCATTTTTGAGTGAATTGGAGAATTTCAGATTTTTGCTGAAATTGTGACCCCGGGGCTTAGAAATTTTTTTTTTTCACAGGTTAAGTTGTTGAGGGCTGATTTCATGTCCTATGACAAAAAGGCTTCTGTTTCCACCGCCAAACCTTTGAGGCGAGAAAGTGCAACAGTTTGGCACCATTTTTGAGTGAATTGGAGAATTTCAGATTTTTGCTGAAATTGTGACCCCGGGGCTTAGAAAATTTTTTTTCACAGGTTAAGTTGTCGAGGGCTGAATTCTTGGCCTATGACAAAAAGGCTTCTGTTTCCACCGCCAAACCTTTCAGGGGAGAAAGTGCAACAGTTGTGACCCCGGGGCTTAGAAATTTTTTTTTCACAGGTTAAGTTGTCAAGGGTTGAATTCTTGGCCTATGAGAAAAAGGCTTCTGTTTCCACCGCCAAACCTTTCATGGGAGAATGTGCAACAGTTTGGCACCATTTGTGAGTGAATTGCAAAATTTCAGATTTTTGCTGAAATTGTGACCCCGGGGCTTAGAATTTTTTTTTCACAGGTTAAGTTGTCAAGGGCTGAATTCTTGGCCTATGACAAAAAGGCTTCTGTTTCCACCGCCAAACCTTTCAGGGGAGAATGTGCAACAGTTTGGCACGATTTTTGAGTGAATTGGAGAATTTCAGATTTTTGCTGAAATTATAACCCCGCGGCTTAGAAAATTTTTCCCCCACAGGTTAAGTTGTTGAGGGCTGATTTCATGTCCTATGACAAAAAGGCTTCTGTTTCCACCGCCAAACTTTTCAGGGGAGAATTTGCAACAGTTTGGCACCATTTTTGAGTGAATTGGAGAATTTCACATTTTTGCTGAAATTGTGACCCCAGGGCTTAGAAATTTTTTTTTCACAGGTTAAGTTGTCAAGGGCTGAATTCTTGGCCTATGACAAAAAGGCTTCTGTTTCCACCGCCAAACTTTTCAGGGGAGAATTTGCAACAGTTTGGCACCATTTTTGAGTGAATTGGAGAATTTCAGATTTTTGCTTAGAAATTGTGACCCCGGGGCTTAGAATTTTTTTTTTCACAGGTTAAGTTGTCGAGGGCTGATTTCATGTCCTATGACAAAAAGGCTTCTGTTTCCACCGCCAAACCTTTCAGGGGAGAATGTGCAACAGTTTGACACCATTTTTGAGTGAATTGGAGAATTTCAGATTTTTGCTGAAATTGTGCCCCCAGGGCTTAGAAATTTTTTTTTCACAGGTTAAGTTGTCAAGGGCTGAATTCTTGGCCTATGACAAAAAGGCTTCTGTTTCCACCGCCAAACTTTTCAGGGGAGAATTTGCAACAGTTTGGCACCATTTTTGAGTGAATTGGAGAATTTCAGATTTTTGCTTAGAAATTGTGACCCCGGGGCTTAGAAATTTTTTTTTCACAGGTTAAGTTGTCGAGGGCTGATTTCTTGGCCTATGTCAAAAAGGCTTCTGTTTCCACCGCCAAACTTTTCAGGGGAGAATGTGCAACAGTTTGGCACCATTTTTGAGTGAATTGGAGAATTTCAGATTTTTGCTGAAATTGTGACCCCGGGGCTTAGAAAAATTTTTCCCCCACAGGTTAAGTTGTTGAGGGCTGATTTCATGTCCTATGACAAAAAGGCTTCTGTTTCCACCGCCAAACCTTTCAGGGGAGAATTTGCAACAGTTTGGCACCATTTTTGAGTGAATTGGAGAATTTCAGATTTTTGCTGAAATTGTGACCCCGGGGCTTAGAAATTTTTTTTTTTCACAGGTTAAGTTGTAGTGGGCTGATTTCATGTCCTATCACAAAAAGGCTTCTGTTTCCACCGCCAAATCTTTCAGGGGAGAATGTGCAACAGTTTGGCACCATTTTTGAGTGAATTGGAGAATTTCAGATTTTTGCTGAAATTGTGACCCCGGGGCTTAGAATTTTTTTTTTTCACAGGTTAAGTTGTTGAGGGCTGATTTCATGTCCTATGATAAAAAGGCTTCTGTTTCCACCGCCAAACCTTTCAGGGGAGAAAGTGCAACAGTTTGGCACCATTTTTGAGTGAATTGGAGAATTTCAGATTTTTGCTGAAATTGTGACCCCGGGGCTTAGAAAATTTTTCCCCCCACAGGTTAAGTTGTTGAGGGCTGATTTCATGTCCTATGACAAAAAGGCTTCTGTTTCCACCGCCAAACCTTTCAGGGGAGAATTTGCAACAGTTTGGCACCATTTTTGAGTGAATTGGAGAATTTCAGATTTTTGCTGAAATTGTGACCCCGGGGCTTAGAAAATTTTTTTTTTCACAGGTTAAGTTGTTGAGGGCTGATTTCATGTCCTATCACAAAAAGGCTTCTGTTTCCACCGCCAAATCTTTCAGGGGAGAATGTGCAACAGTTTGGCACCATTTTTGAGTGAATTCGAGAATTTCAGATTTTTGCTGAAATTGTGACCCCGGGGCTTAGAATTTTTTTTTTCACAGGTTAAGTTGTTGAGGGCTGATTTCATGTCCTATGATAAAAAGGCTTCTGTTTCCACCGCCAAACCTTTCAGGGGAGAATGTGCAACAGTTTGGCACCATTTTTGAGTGAATTGGAGAATTTCAGATTTTTGCTGAAATTGTGACCCCGGGGCTTAGAAAATTTTTTTTTTCACAGGTTAAGTTGTTGAGGGCTGATTTCATGTCCTATCACAAAAAGGCTTCTGTTTCCACCGCCAAATCTTTCAGGGGAGAATGTGCAACAGTTTGGCACCATTTTTGAGTGAATTGGAGAATTTCAGATTTTTGCTGAAATTGTGACCCCGGGGCTTAGAATTTTTTTTTTCACAGGTTAAGTTGTTGAGGGCTGATTTCATGTCCTATGATAAAAAGGCTTCTGTTTCCACCGCCAAACCTTTCAGGGGAGAATGTGCAACAGTTTGGCACCATTTTTGAGTGAATTGGAGAATTTCAGATTTTTGCTGAAATTGTGACCCCGGGGCTTAGAAATTTTTTTTTTTTCACAGGTTAAGTTGTTGAGGGCTGATTTCATGTCCTATCACAAAAAGGCTTCTGTTTCCACCGCCAAATCTTTCAGGGGAGAATGTGCAACAGTTTGGCACCATTTTTGAGTGAATTCGAGAATTTCAGATTTTTGCTGAAATTGTGACCCCGGGGCTTAGAATTTTTTTTTCACAGGTTAAGTTTTCAAGGGCTGAATTCTTGGCCTATGACAAAAAGGCTTCTGTTTCCACCGCCAAACCTTTCAGGGGAGAATTTGCAACAGTTTGGCACCATTTTTGAGTGAATTGGAGAATTTCAGATTTTTGCTGAAATTGTGACCCCGGGGCTTAGAAAATTTTTTTTTTCACAGGTTAAGTTGTTGAGGGCTGATTTCATGTCCTATCACAAAAAGGCTTCTGTTTCCACCGCCAAATCTTTCAGGGGAGAATGTGCAACAGTTTGGCACCATTTTTGAGTGAATTGGAGAATTTCAGATTTTTGCTGAAATTGTGACCCCGGGGCTTAGAATTTTTTTTTTCACAGGTTAAGTTGTTGAGGGCTGATTTCATGTCCTATGATAAAAAGGCTTCTGTTTCCACCGCCAAACCTTTCAGGGGAGAATGTGCAACAGTTTGGCACCATTTTTGAGTGAATTGGAGAATTTCAGATTTTTGCTGAAATTGTGACCCCGGGGCTTAGAAAATTTTTTTTTTCACAGGTTAAGTTGTTGAGGGCTGATTTCATGTCCTATCACAAAAAGGCTTCTGTTTCCACCGCCAAATCTTTCAGGGGAGAATGTGCAACAGTTTGGCACCATTTTTGAGTGAATTGGAGAATTTCAGATTTTTGCTGAAATTGTGACCCCGGGGCTTAGAAATTTTTTTTTCACAGGTTAAGTTTTCAAGGGCTGAATTCTTGGCCTATGACAAAAAGGCTTCTGTTTCCACCGCCAAACCTTTCAGGGGAGAATGTGCAACAGTTTGGCACCATTTTTGAGTGAATTGGAAAATTTCAGATTTTTGCTGAAATTGTGACCCCGGAGCTCAGAATTTTTTTTCCCAATGGTTAAGTTGTTGAGGGCTGATTTCATGTCCTATGATAAAAAGGCTTCTGTTTCCACCGCCAAACCTTTGAGGGGAGAAAGTGCAACAGTTTGGCACCATTTTTGAATGAATTGGAGAATTTCAGATTTTTGCTGAAATTGTGACCCCGGGGCTTAGAAATTTTTTTTTTCACAGGTTAAGTTGTTGAGGGCTGATTTCATGTCCTATGATAAAAAGGCTTCTGTTTCCACCGCCAAACCTTTGAGGGGAGAATGTGCAACAGTTTGGCACCATTTTTGAGTGAATTGGAGAATTTCAGATTTTTGCTGAAATTGTGACCCCGGGGCTTAGAAATTTTTTTTTTTCACAGGTTAAGTTGTTGAGGGCTGATTTCATGTCCTATGACAAAAAGGCTTCTGTTTCCACCGCCAAATCTTTCAGGGGAGAATGTGCAACAGTTTGGCACCATTTTTGAGTGAATTGGAGAATTTCAGATTTTTGCTGAAATTGTGACCCCGGGGCTTAGAAATTTTTTTTTTCACAGGTTAAGTTGTCAAGGGCTGATTTCTTGGCCTATGACAAAAAGGCTTCTGTTTCCACCGCCAAACCTTTCAGGGGAGAATTTGCAACAGTTTGGCACCATTTTTGAATGAATTGGAGAATTTCAGATTTTTGCTGAAATTGTGACCCAGGGGCTTAGAAATTTTTTTTTTCACAGGTTAAGTTGTTGAGGGCTGATTTCATGTCCTATGATAAAAAGGCTTCTGTTTCCACCGCCAAACCTTTGAGGGGAGAATGTGCAACAGTTTGGCACCATTTTTGAGTGAATTGGAGAATTTCAGATTTTTGCTGAAATTGTGACCCCGGGGCTTAGAAATTTTTTTTTTTCACAGGTTAAGTTGTTGAGGGCTGATTTCATGTCCTATGACAAAAAGGCTTCTGTTTCCACCGCCAAATCTTTCAGGGGAGAATGTGCAACAGTTTGGCACCATTTTTGAGTGAATTGGAGAATTTCACATTTTTGCTGAAATTGTGACCCCGGGGCTTAGAAATTTTTTTTTTCACAGGTTAAGTTGTCAAGGGCTGATTTCTTGGCCTATGACAAAAAGGCTTCTGTTTCCACCGCCAAACCTTTCAGGGGAGAATTTGCAACAGTTTGGCACCATTTTTGAGTGAATTGGAGAATTTCAGATTTTTGCTGAAATTGTGACCCCGGGGCTTAGAATTTTTTTCCCCCACAGGTTAAGTTGTTGAGGGCTGATTTCATGTCCTATGACAAAAAGGCTTCTGTTTCCACCGCCAAATCTTTCAGGGGAGAATGTGCAACAGTTTGGCACCATTTTTGAGTGAATTGGAGAATTTCAGATTTTTGCTGAAATTGTGACCCCGGGGCTTAGAAATTTTTTTTTTCACAGGTTAAGTTGTCAAGGGCTGATTTCTTGGCCTATGACAAAAAGGCTTCTGTTTCCACCGCCAAACCTTTCAGGGGAGAATTTGCAACAGTTTGGCACCATTTTTGAGTGAATTGGAGAATTTCAGATTTTTGCTGAAATTGTGACCCCGGGGCTTAGAATTTTTCCCCCCCACAGGTTATGTTGTTGAGGGCTGATTTCATGTCCTATGACAAAAAGGCTTCTGTTTCCACCGCCAAACCTTTCAGGGGAGAATTTGGAACAGTTTGGCACCATTTTTGAGTGAATTGGAGAATTTCAGATTTTTGCTGACATTATGACCCCGGGGCTTAGAAATTTTTCCCCCCCACAGGTTAAGTTGTTGAGGGCTGATTTCATGTCCTATGGCAAAAAGGCTTCTGTTTCCACTGCCAAACTTTTCAGGGGAGAACGTGCAACAGTTTGGCACCATTTTTGAGTGAATTGGAGAATTTCAGATTTTTGCTGAAATTGTGACCCTGGGACTTAGAAATTTTTTTTCCCCACAGGTTAAGTTGTTGAGGGCTGATTTCATGTCCTATGACAAAAAGGCTTCTGTTTCCACCGCCAAACCTTTCAGGGGAGAAAGTGCAACAGTTTGGCACCTCTTTTGAGTGAATTGGAGAATTTCAGATTTTTGCTGAAATTGTGATCCCGGGGCTTAGAAATTTTTTTTTCACAGATTAAGTTGTCAAGGGCTGAATTCATGTCCTATGACAAAAAGGCTTCTGTTTCCACCGCCAAACCTTTCAGGGGAGAATGTGCAACAGTTTGACACCATTTTTGAGTGAATTGGAGAATTTCAGATTTTTGCTGAAATTGTGACCCCGGGGCTTAGAATTTTTTTTTTTCACAGGTTAAGTTGTTGAGGGCTGATTTCATGTCCTATGATAAAAAGGCTTCTGTTTCCACCGCCAAACCTTTGAGGGGAGAATGTGCAACAGTTTGGCACCATTTTTGAGTGAATTGGAGAATTTCAGATTTTTGCTGAAATTGTGACCCCGGGGCTTAGAAATTTTTTTTTTTCACAGGGTAAGTTGTTGAGGGCTGATTTCATGTCCTATGACAAAAAGGGTTCTGTTTCCACCGCCAAACCTTTCAGGGGAGAATGTGCAACAGTTTGGCACCATTTTTGAGTGAATTGGAGAATTTCAGATTTTTGCTGAAATTGTGACCCCGGGGCTTAGAAATTTTTTTTTTCACAGGTTAAGTTGTCAAGGGCTGATTTCTTGGCCTATGACAAAAAGGCTTCTGTTTCCACCGCCAAACCTTTCAGGGGAGAATTTGCAACAGTTTGGCACCATTTTTGAGTGAATTGGAGAATTTCAGATTTTTGCTGAAATTGTGACCCCGGGGCTTAGAATTTTTTCCCCCCACAGGTTAAGTTGTTGAGGGCTGATTTCATGTCCTATGACAAAAAGGCTTCTGTTTCCACCACCAAATCTTTCAGGGCAGAATGTGCAACAGTTTGGCACCATTTTTGAGTGAATTGGAGAATTTCAGATTTTTGCTGAAATTGTGACCCCGGGGCTTAGAAATTTTTTTTTTCACAGGTTAAGTTGTCAAGGGCTGATTTCTTGGCCTATGACAAAAAGGCTTCTGTTTCCACCGCCAAACCTTTCAGGGGAGAATTTGCAACAGTTTGGCACCATTTTTGAGTGAATTGGAGAATTTCAGATTTTTGCTGAAATTGTGACCCCGGGGCTTAGAATTTTTTTACGCCACAGGTTAAGTTGTTGAGGGCTGATTTCATGTCCTATGACAAAAAGGCTTCTGTTTCCACCGCCAAACCTTTCAGGGGAGAATTTGGAACAGTTTGGCACCATTTTTGAGTGAATTGGAGAATTTCAGATTTTTGCTGACATTATGACCCCGGGGCTTAGAAATTTTCCCCCCCCACAGGTTAAGTTGTTGAGGGCTGATTTCATGTCCTATGGCAAAAAGGCTTCTGTTTCCACCACCAAATCTTTCAGGGCAGAATGTGCAACAGTTTGGCACCATTTTTGAGTGAATTGGAGAATTTCAGATTTTTGCTGAAATTGTGACCCCGGGACTTAGAAATTTTTTTCCCCCACAGGTTAAGTTGTTGAGGGCTGATTTCATGTCCTATGACAAAAAGGCTTCTGTTTCCACCGCCAAACCTTTCAGGGGAGAATGTGCAACAGTTTGGCACCATTTTTGAGTAAATTGGAGAATTTCAGATTTTTGCTGAAATTGTGACCCCGGGGCTTAGAAATTTTTTTTTCACAGGTTAAGTTGTCAAGGGCTGAATTCTTGGCCTATGACAAAAAGGCTTCTGTTTCCACCGCCAAACTTTTCAGGGGAGAATTTGCAACAGTTTGGCACCATTTTTGAGTGAATTGGAGAATTTCAGATTTTTGCTTAGAAATTGTGACCCCGGGGCTTAGAAAATTTTTTTTCACAGGTTAAGTTGTCGAGGGCTGATTTCTTGGCCTATGACAAAAAGGTTTTTTTTTCCACCGCCAAACTTTTCAGGGGAGAATGTGCAACAGTTTGGCATCATTTTTGAGTGAATTGGAGAATTTCAGATTTTTGCTGAAATTGTGACCCCGGGGCTTAGAAAATTTTTTTTTTCACAGGTTAAGTTGTTGAGGGCTAATTTCATGTCCTATCACAAAAAGGCTTCTGTTTCCACCGCCAAATCTTTCAGGGGAGAATGTGCAACAGTTTGGCACCATTTTTGAGTGAATTGGAGAATTTCAGATTTTTGCTGAAATTGTGACCCCGGGGCTTAGAAGTTTTTTTTTTTCACAGGTTAAGTTGTCAAGGGCTGATTTCTTGGCCTATGACAAAAAAGCTTCTGTTTCCACCGCCAAACCTTTCAGGGGAGAATTTGGAACAGTTTGGCACCATTTTTGAGTGAATTGGAGAATTTAAGATGTTTGCTGAAATTGTGACCCCGGGGCTTAGAATTTTTTTTTTCACAGGTTAAGTTGTCAAGGCCTGAATTCTTGGTCTATGACAAAAAGGCTTCTGTTTCCGCCGCCAAACTTTTCAGGGGAGAATTTGCAACAGTTTGGCACCATTTTTGAGTGAATTGGAGAATTTCAGATTTTTGCTTAGAAATTGTGACCCCGGGGCTTAGAATTTTTTTTTTCACAGGTTAAGTTGTCGAGGGCTGATTTCATGTCCTATGACAAAAAGGCTTCTGTTTCCACCGCCAAACCTTTCAGGGGAGAATGTGCAACAGTTTGACACCATTTTTGAGTGAATTGGAGAAT
The DNA here is from genome assembly GCF_965153285.1 of Podarcis tiliguerta. NCBI lineage: Eukaryota > Metazoa > Chordata > Lepidosauria > Squamata > Lacertidae > Podarcis > Podarcis tiliguerta. Next base: position 36,868 of record NW_028148620.1, on the reverse strand, counting down.
TTCAGATTTTTGCTGAAATTGTGACCCCAGGGCTTAGAAATTTTTTTTTCACAGGTTAAGTTGTCAAGGGCTGAATTCTTGGCCTATGACAAAAAGGCTTCTGTTTCCACCGCCAAACTTTTCAGGGGAGAATTTGCAACAGTTTGGCACCATTTTTGAGTGAATTGGAGAATTTCAGATTTTTGCTTAGAAATTGTGACCCCGGGGCTTAGAAATTTTTTTTTCACAGGTTAAGTTGTCGAGGGCTGATTTCTTGGCCTATGTCAAAAAGGCTTCTGTTTCCACCGCCAAACTTTTCAGGGGAGAATGTGCAACAGTTTGGCACCATTTTTGAGTGAATTGGAGAATTTCAGATTTTTGCTGAAATTGTGACCCCGGGGCTTAGAAAATTTCCCCCCCCACAGGTTAAGTTGTTGAGGGCTGATTTCATGTCCTATGACAAAAAGGCTTCTGTTTCCACCGCCAAACCTTTCAGGGGAGAATTTGCAACAGTTTGGCACCATTTTTGAGTGAATTGGAGAATTTCAGATTTTTGCTGAAATTGTGACCCCGGGGCTTAGAAAATTTTTTTTTTCACAGGTTAAGTTGTTGAGGGCTGATTTCATGTCCTATCACAAAAAGGCTTCTGTTTCCACCGCCAAATCTTTCAGGGGAGAATGTGCAACAGTTTGGCACCATTTTTGAGTGAATTCGAGAATTTCAGATTTTTGCTGAAATTGTGACCCCGGGGCTTAGAATTTTTTTTTTCACAGGTTAAGTTGTTGAGGGCTGATTTCATGTCCTATGATAAAAAGGCTTCTGTTTCCACCGCCAAACCTTTCAGGGGAGAATGTGCAACAGTTTGGCACCATTTTTGAGTGAATTGGAGAATTTCAGATTTTTGCTGAAATTGTGACCCCGGGGCTTAGAAAATTTTTTTTTTCACAGGTTAAGTTGTTGAGGGCTGATTTCATGTCCTATCACAAAAAGGCTTCTGTTTCCACCGCCAAATCTTTCAGGGGAGAATGTGCAACAGTTTGGCACCATTTTTGTGTGAATTGGAGAATTTCAGATTTTTGCTGAAATTGTGACCCCGGGGCTTAGAATTTTTTTTTTTCACAGGTTAAGTTGTTGAGGGCTGATTTCATGTCCTATCACAAAAAGGCTTCTGTTTCCACCGCCAAACCTTTCAGGGGAGAATGTGCAACAGTTTGGCACCATTTTTGAGTGAATTGGAGAATTTCAGATTTTTGCTGAAATTGTGACCCCGGGGCTTAGAAAATTTTTTTTTCCACAGGTTAAGTTGTTGAGGGCTGATTTCATGTCCTATGACAAAAAGGCTTCTGTTTCCACCGCCAAATCTTTCAGGGGAGAATGTGCAACAGTTTGGCACCATTTTTGAGTGAATTGGAGAATTTCAGATTTTTGCTGAAATTGTGACCCCGGGGCTTAGAAATTTTTTTTTCACAGGTTAAGTTTTCAAGGGCTGAATTCTTGGCCTATGACAAAAAGGCTTCTGTTTCCACCGCCAAACCTTTCAGGGGAGAATGTGCAACAGTTTGGCACCATTTTTGAGTGAATTGGAAAATTTCAGATTTTTGCTGAAATTGTGACCCCGGAGCTCAGAATTTTTTTCCCCAATGGTTAAGTTGTTGAGGGCTGATTTCATGTCCTATGATAAAAAGGCTTCTGTTTCCACCGCCAAACCTTTGAGGGGAGAAAGTGCAACAGTTTGGCACCATTTTTGAATGAATTGGAGAATTTCAGATTTTTGCTGAAATTGTGACCCCGGGGCTTAGAAATTTTTTTTTTCACAGGTTAAGTTGTTGAGGGCTGATTTCATGTCCTATGATAAAAAGGCTTCTGTTTCCACCGCCAAACCTTTGAGGGGAGAATGTGCAACAGTTTGGCACCATTTTTGAGTGAATTGGAGAATTTCAGATTTTTGCTGAAATTGTGACCCCAGGGCTTAGAAATTTTTTTTTCACAGGTTAAGTTGTCAAGGGCTGAATTCTTGGCCTATGACAAAAAGGCTTCTGTTTCCACCGCCAAACTTTTCAGGGGAGAATTTGCAACAGTTTGGCACCATTTTTGAGTGAATTGGAGAATTTCAGATTTTTGCTTAGAAATTGTGACCCCGGGGCTTAGAAATTTTTTTTTCACAGGTTAAGTTGTCGAGGGCTGATTTCTTGGCCTATGTCAAAAAGGCTTCTGTTTCCACCGCCAAACTTTTCAGGGGAGAATGTGCAACAGTTTGGCACCATTTTTGAGTGAATTGGAGAATTTCAGATTTTTGCTGAAATTGTGACCCCGGGGCTTAGAAAATTTTTCCCCCCACAGGTTAAGTTGTTGAGGGCTGATTTCATGTCCTATGACAAAAAGGCTTCTGTTTCCACCGCCAAACCTTTCAGGGGAGAATTTGCAACAGTTTGGCACCATTTTTGAGTGAATTGGAGAATTTCAGATTTTTGCTGAAATTGTGACCCCGGGGCTTAGAAAATTTTTTTTTTCACAGGTTAAGTTGTTGAGGGCTGATTTCATGTCCTATCACAAAAAGGCTTCTGTTTCCACCGCCAAATCTTTCAGGGGAGAATGTGCAACAGTTTGGCACCATTTTTGAGTGAATTCGAGAATTTCAGATTTTTGCTGAAATTGTGACCCCGGGGCTTAGAATTTTTTTTTTCACAGGTTAAGTTGTTGAGGGCTGATTTCATGTCCTATGATAAAAAGGCTTCTGTTTCCACCGCCAAACCTTTCAGGGGAGAATGTGCAACAGTTTGGCACCATTTTTGAGTGAATTGGAGAATTTCAGATTTTTGCTGAAATTGTGACCCCGGGGCTTAGAAAATTTTTTTTTTCACAGGTTAAGTTGTTGAGGGCTGATTTCATGTCCTATCACAAAAAGGCTTCTGTTTCCACCGCCAAATCTTTCAGGGGAGAATGTGCAACAGTTTGGCACCATTTTTGTGTGAATTGGAGAATTTCAGATTTTTGCTGAAATTGTGACCCCGGGGCTTAGAATTTTTTTTTTTCACAGGTTAAGTTGTTGAGGGCTGATTTCATGTCCTATGATAAAAAGGCTTCTGTTTCCACCGCCAAACCTTTGAGGGGAGAAAGTGCAACAGTTTGGCACCATTTTTGAGTGAATTGGAGAATTTCAGATTTTTGCTGAAATTTTGACCCCGGGGCTTAGAAAATTTTTTTTTTTCACAGGTTAAGTTGTTGAGGGCTGATTTCATGTCCTATCACAAAAAGGCTTCTGTTTCCACCGCCAAATCTTTCAGGGGAGAATGTGCAACAGTTTGGCACCATTTTTGAGTGAATTGGAGAATTTCAGATTTTTGCTGAAATTGTGACCCCGGGGCTTAGAAATTTTTTTTTCACAGGTTAAGTTGTCAAGGGCTGATTTCTTGGCCTATGACAAAAAGGCTTCTGTTTCCACCGCCAAACCTTTCAGGGGAGAATTTGCAACAGTTTGGCACCATTTTTGAATGAATTGGAGAATTTCAGATTTTTGCTGAAATTGTGACCCAGGGGCTTAGAAATTTTTTTTTCCACAGGTTAAGTTGTTGAGGGCTGATTTCATGTCCTATGATAAAAAGGCTTCTGTTTCCACCGCCAAACCTTTGAGGGGAGAATGTGCAACAGTTTGGCACCATTTTTGAGTGAATTGGAGAATTTCAGATTTTTGCTGAAATTGTGACCCCGGGGCTTAGAAATTTTTTTTTTTCACAGGTTAAGTTGTTGAGGGCTGATTTCATGTCCTATGACAAAAAGGCTTCTGTTTCCACCGCCAAATCTTTCAGGGGAGAATTTGCAACAGTTTGGCACCATTTTTGAGTGAATTGGAGAATTTCAGATTTTTGCTGAAATTGTGACCCCGGGGCTTAGAATTTTTTTTTTCCACAGGTTAAGTTGTCAAGGGCTGATTTCTTGGCCTATGACAAAAAGGCTTCTGCTTCCACCGCCAAACCTTTCAGGGGAGAATTTGCAACAGTTTGGCACCATTTTTGAGTGAATTGGAGAATTTCAGATTTTTGCTGAAATTGTGACACCGGGGCTTAGAATTTTTTTCCCCCACAGGTTAAGTTGTTGAGGGCTGATTTCATGTCCTATGACAAAAAGGCTTCTGTTTCCACCGCCAAATCTTTCAGGGGAGAATGTGCAACAGTTTGGCACCATTTTTGAGTGAATTGGAGAATTTCAGATTTTTGCTGAAATTGTGACCCCGGGGCTTAGAAATTTTTTTTTTCACAGGTTAAGTTGTCAAGGGCTGATTTCTTGGCCTATGACAAAAAGGCTTCTGTTTCCACCGCCAAACCTTTCAGGGGAGAATTTGCAACAGTTTGGCACCATTTTTGAGTGAATTGGAGAATTTCAGATTTTTGCTGAAATTGTGACCCCGGGGCTTAGAATTTCCCCCCCCCCACAGGTTATGTTGTTGAGGGCTGATTTCATGTCCTATGACAAAAAGGCTTCTGTTTCCACCGCCAAACCTTTCAGGGGAGAATTTGGAACAGTTTGGCACCATTTTTGAGTGAATTGGAGAATTTCAGATTTTTGCTGACATTATGACCCCGGGGCTTAGAAATTTCCCCCCCCCACAGGTTAAGTTGTTGAGGGCTGATTTCATGTCCTATGGCAAAAAGGCTTCTGTTTCCACCGCCAAACTTTTCAGGGGAGAACGTGCAACAGTTTGGCACCATTTTTGAGTGAATTGGAGAATTTCAGATTTTTGCTGAAATTGTGACCCCGGGACTTAGAAAATTTTTTTTCCCACAGGTTAAGTTGTTGAGGGCTGATTTCATGTCCTATGACAAAAAGGCTTCTGTTTCCACCGCCAAACCTTTCAGGGGAGAATTTGCAACAGTTTGGCACCATTTTTGAATGAATTGGAGAATTTCAGATTTTTGCTGAAATTGTGACCCAGGGGCTTAGAAATTTTTTTTTCCACAGGTTAAGTTGTTGAGGGCTGATTTCATGTCCTATGATAAAAAGGCTTCTGTTTCCACCGCCAAACCTTTGAGGGGAGAATGTGCAACAGTTTGGCACCATTTTTGAGTGAATTGGAGAATTTCAGATTTTTGCTGAAATTGTGACCCCGGGGCTTAGAAATTTTTTTTTTTCACAGGTTAAGTTGTTGAGGGCTGATTTCATGTCCTATGACAAAAAGGCTTCTGTTTCCACCGCCAAATCTTTCAGGGGAGAATTTGCAACAGTTTGGCACCATTTTTGAGTGAATTGGAGAATTTGAGATTTTTGCTGAAATTGTGACCCCGGGGCTTAGAATTTTTTTTTTCCACAGGTTAAGTTGTCAAGGGCTGATTTCTTGGCCTATGACAAAAAGGCTTCTGCTTCCACCGCCAAACCTTTCAGGGGAGAATTTGCAACAGTTTGGCACCATTTTTGAGTGAATTGGAGAATTTCAGATTTTTGCTGAAATTGTGACACCGGGGCTTAGAATTTTTTTCCCCCACAGGTTAAGTTGTTGAGGGCTGATTTCATGTCCTATGACAAAAAGGCTTCTGTTTCCACCGCCAAATCTTTCAGGGGAGAATGTGCAACAGTTTGGCACCATTTTTGAGTGAATTGGAGAATTTCAGATTTTTGCTGAAATTGTGACCCCGGGGCTTAGAAATTTTTTTTTTCACAGGTTAAGTTGTCAAGGGCTGATTTCTTGGCCTATGACAAAAAGGCTTCTGTTTCCACCGCCAAACCTTTCAGGGGAGAATTTGCAACAGTTTGGCACCATTTTTGAGTGAATTGGAGAATTTCAGATTTTTGCTGAAATTGTGACCCCGGGGCTTAGAATTTCCCCCCCCCACAGGTTATGTTGTTGAGGGCTGATTTCATGTCCTATGACAAAAAGGCTTCTGTTTCCACCGCCAAACCTTTCAGGGGAGAATTTGGAACAGTTTGGCACCATTTTTGAGTGAATTGGAGAATTTCAGATTTTTGCTGACATTATGACCCCGGGGCTTAGAAATTTCCCCCCCCCACAGGTTAAGTTGTTGAGGGCTGATTTCATGTCCTATGGCAAAAAGGCTTCTGTTTCCACCGCCAAACTTTTCAGGGGAGAACGTGCAACAGTTTGGCACCATTTTTGAGTGAATTGGAGAATTTCAGATTTTTGCTGAAATTGTGACCCCGGGACTTAGAAAATTTTTTTTCCCACAGGTTAAGTTGTTGAGGGCTGATTTCATGTCCTATGACAAAAAGGCTTCTGTTTCCACCGCCAAACCTTTCAGGGGAGAATGTGCAACAGTTTGGCACCATTTTTGAGTGAATTGGAGAATTTCAGATTTTTGCTGAAATTGTGATCCCGGGGCTTAGAAATTTTTTTTTTCACAGATTAAGTTGTCAAGGGCTGAATTCATGTCCTATGACAAAAAGGCTTCTGTTTCCACCGCCAAACCTTTCAGGGGAGAATGTGCAACAGTTTGACACCATTTTTGAGTGAATTGGAGAATTTCAGATTTTTGCTGAAATTGTGACCCCGGGGCTTAGAAATTTTTTTTTTCACAGGTTAAGTTGTTGAGGGCTGATTTCATGTCCTATGATAAAAAGGCTTCTGTTTCCACCGCCAAACCTTTGAGGGGAGAATGTGCAACAGTTTGGCACCATTTTTGAGTGAATTGGAGAATTTCAGATTTTTGCTGAAATTGTGACCCCGGGGCTTAGAAATTTTTTTTTTTCACAGGTTAAGTTGTTGAGGGCTGATTTCATGTCCTATGACAAAAAGGGTTCTGTTTCCACCGCCAAATCTTTCAGGGGAGAATGTGCAACAGTTTGGCACCATTTTTGAGTGAATTGGAGAATTTCAGATTTTTGCTGAAATTGTGACCCCGGGGCTTAGAAATTTTTTTTTTCACAGGTAAAGTTGTCAAGGGCTGATTTCTTGGCCTATGACAAAAAGGCTTCTGTTTCCACCGCCAAACCTTTCAGGGGAGAATTTGGAACAGTTTGGCACCATTTTTGAGTGAATTGGAGAATTTCAGATTTTTGCTGAAATTGTGACCCCGGGGCTTAGAATTTTTTTCCCCCACAGGTTAAGTTGTTGAGGGCTGATTTCATGTCCTATGACAAAAAGGCTTCTGTTTCCACCACCAAATCTTTCAGGGGAGAATGTGCAACAGTTTGGCACCATTTTTGAGTGAATTGGAGAATTTCAGATTTTTGCTGAAATTGTGACCCCGGGGCTTAGAAATTTTTTTTTTCACAGGTTAAGTTGTCAAGGGCTGATTTGTTGGCCTATGACAAAAAGGCTTCTGTTTCCACCGCCAAACCTTTCAGGGGAGAATTTGCAACAGTTTGGCACCATTTTTGAGTGAATTGGAGAATTTCAGATTTTTGCTGAAATTGTGACCCCGGGGCTTAGAATTTTTTTACGCCACAGGTTAAGTTGTTGAGGGCTGATTTCATGTCCTATGACAAAAAGGCTTCTGTTTCCACCGCCAAACCTTTCAGGGGAGAATTTGGAACAGTTTGGCACCATTTTTGAGTGAATTGGAGAATTTCAGATTTTTGCTGACATTATGACCCCGGGGCTTAGAAATTTTTCCCCCCCACAGGTTAAGTTGTTGAGGGCTGATTTCATGTCCTATGGCAAAAAGGCTTCTGTTTCCACCGCCAAACTTTTCAGGGGAGAACGTGCAACAGTTTGGCACCATTTTTGAGTGAATTGGAGAATTTCAGATTTTTGCTGAAATTGTGACCCCGGGACTTAGAAAATTTTTTTCCCCACAGGTTAAGTTGTTGAGGGCTGATTTCATGTCCTATGACAAAAAGGCTTCTGTTTCCACCGCCAAACCTTTCAGGGGAGAATGTGCAACAGTTTGGCACCATTTTTGAGTGAATTGGAGAATTTCAGATTTTTGCTGAAATTGTGATCCCGGGGCTTAGAAATTTTTTTTTCACAGGTTAAGTTGTCAAGGGCTGAATTCATGTCCTATGACAAAAAGGCTTCTGTTTCCACCGCCAAACCTTTCAGGGGAGAAATTGCAACAGTTTGACACCATTTTTGAGTAAATTGGAGAATTTCAGATTTTTGCTGAAATTGTGACCCCGGGGCTTAGAAATTTTTTTTTCACAGGTTAAGTTGTCAAGGGCTGAATTCTTGGCCTATGACAAAAAGGCTTCTGTTTCCATCGCCAAACTTGTCAGGGGAGAATGTGCAACAGTTTGGCACCATTTTTGAGTGAATTGGAGAATTTCAGATTTTTGCTTAGAAATTGTGACCCCGGGGCTTAGAAAATTTTTTTTCACAGGTTAAGTTGTCGAGGGCTGATTTCTTGGCCTATGACAAAAAGGTTTTTCTTTCCACCGCCAAACTTTTCAGGGGAGAATGTGCAACAGTTTGGCATCATTTTTGAGTGAATTGGAGAATTTCAGATTTTTGCTGAAATTGTGACCCCGGGGCTTAGAAATTTTTTTTTTTTCACAGGTTAAGTTGTTGAGGGCTAATTTCATGTCCTATCACAAAAAGCTTCTGTTTCCACCGCCAAACCTTTCAGGGGAGAATTTGGAACAGTTTGGCACCATTTTTGAGTGAATTGGAGAATTTAAGATGTTTGCTGAAATTGTGACCCCGGGGCTTAGAATTTTTTTTTCCACAGGTTAAGTTGTCAAGGCCTGAATTCTTGGTCTATGACAAAAAGGCTTCTGTTTCCACCGCCAAACTTTTCAGGGGAGAATTTGCAACAGTTTGGCACCATTTTTGAGTGAATTGGAGAATTTCAGATTTTTGCTTAGAAATTGTGACCCCGGGGCTTAGAAATTTTTTTTTCACAGGTTAAGTTGTCGAGGGCTGATTTCTTGGCCTATGTCAAAAAGGCTTCTGTTTCCACCGCCAAACTTTTCAGGGGAGAATGTGCAACAGTTTGGCACCATTTTTGAGTGAATTGGAGAATTTCAGATTTTTGCTGAAATTGTGACCCCGGGGCTTAGAAAATTTTTTTTTTCACAGGTTAAGTTGTTGAGGGCTAATTTCATGTCCTATCACAAAAAGGCTTCTGTTTCCACCGCCAAATCTTTCAGGGGAGAATGTGCAACAGTTTGGCACCATTTTTGAGTGAATTGGAGAATTTCAGATTTTTGCTGAAATTGTGACCCCGGGGCTTAGAAGTTTTTTTTTTTCACAGGTTAAGTTGTCAAGGGCTGATTTCTTGGCCTATGACAAAAAAGCTTCTGTTTCCACCGCCAAACCTTTCAGGGGAGAATTTGGAACAGTTTGGCACCATTTTTGAGTGAATTGGAGAATTTAAGATGTTTGCTGAAATTGTGACCCCGGGGCTTAGAATTTTTTTTTTCACAGGTTAAGTTGTCAAGGCCTGAATTCTTGGTCTATGACAAAAAGGCTTCTGTTTCCACCGCCAAACTTTTCAGGGGAGAATTTGCAACAGTTTGGCACCATTTTTGAGTGAATTGGAGAATTTCAGATTTTTGCTTAGAAATTGTGACCCCGGGGCTTAGAATTTTTTTTTTCACAGGTTAAGTTGTCGAGGGCTGATTTCATGTCCTATGACAAAAAGGCTTCTGTTTCCACCGCCAAACCTTTCAGGGGAGAATGTGCAAACAGTTTGACACCATTTTTGAGTGAATTGGAGAATTTCAGATTTTTGCTGAAATTGTGACCCCAGGGCTTAGAAATTTTTTTTTCACAGGTTAAGTTGTCAAGGGCTGAATTCTTGGCCTATGACAAAAAGGCTTCTGTTTCCACCGCCAAACTTTTCAGGGGAGAATTTGCAACAGTTTGGCACCATTTTTGAGTGAATTGGAGAATTTCAGATTTTTGCTTAGAAATTGTGACCCCGGGGCTTAGAAATTTTTTTTTCACAGGTTAAGTTGTCGAGGGCTGATTTCTTGGCCTATGTCAAAAAGGCTTCTGTTTCCACCGCCAAACTTTTCAGGGGAGAATGTGCAACAGTTTGGCACCATTTTTGAGTGAATTGGAGAATTTCAGATTTTTGCTGAAATTGTGACCCCGGGGCTTAGAAAATTTTTTCCCCCACAGGTTAAGTTGTTGAGGGCTGATTTCATGTCCTATGACAAAAAGGCTTCTGTTTCCACCGCCAAACCTTTCAGGGGAGAATTTGCAACAGTTTGGCACCATTTTTGAGTGAATTGGAGAATTTCAGATTTTTGCTGAAATTGTGACCCCGGGGCTTAGAAATTTTTTTTTTTCACAGGTTAAGTTGTTGAGGGCTGATTTCATGTCCTATCACAAAAAGGCTTCTGTTTCCACCGCCAAATCTTTCAGGGGAGAATGTGCAACAGTTTGGCACCATTTTTGAGTGAATTCGAGAATTTCAGATTTTTGCTGAAATTGTGACCCCGGGGCTTAGAATTTTTTTTTTCACAGGTTAAGTTGTTGAGGGCTGATTTCATGTCCTATGATAAAAAGGCTTCTGTTTCCACCGCCAAACCTTTCAGGGAGAATGTGCAACAGTTTGGCACCATTTTTGAGTGAATTGGAGAATTTCAGATTTTTGCTGAAATTGTGACCCCGGGGCTTAGAAATTTTTTTTTTTCACAGGTTAAGTTGTTGAGGGCTGATTTCATGTCCTATCACAAAAAGGCTTCTGTTTCCACCGCCAAATCTTTCAGGGGAGAATGTGCAACAGTTTGGCACCCATTTTTGAGTGAATTGGAGAATTTCAGATTTTTGCTGAAATTGTGACCCCGGGGCTTAGAATTTTTTTTTTTCACAGGTTAAGTTGTTGAGGGCTGATTTCATGTCCTATGATAAAAAGGCTTCTGTTTCCACCGCCAAACCTTTCAGGGGAGAATGTGCAACAGTTTGGCACCATTTTTGAGTGAATTGGAGAATTTCAGATTTTTGCTGAAATTGTGACCCCGGGGCTTAGAAAATTTTTTCCCCCACAGGTTAAGTTGTTGAGGGCTGATTTCATGTCCTATGACAAAAAGGCTTCTGTTTCCACCGCCAAACCTTTCAGGGGAGAATTTGCAACAGTTTGGCACCATTTTTGAGTGAATTGGAGAATTTCAGATTTTTGCTGAAATTGTGACCCCGGGGCTTAGAAAATTTTTTTTTTCACAGGTTAAGTTGTTGAGGGCTGATTTCATGTCCTATCACAAAAAGGCTTCTGTTTCCACCGCCAAATCTTTCAGGGGAGTATGTGCAACAGTTTCGCACCATTTTTGAGTGAATTCGAGAATTTCAGATTTTTGCTGAAATTGTGACCCCGGGGCTTAGAATTTTTTTTTTCACAGGTTAAGTTGTTGAGGGCTGATTTCATGTCCTATGATAAAAAGCCTTCTGTTTCCACCGCCAAACCTTTCAGGGGAGAATGTGCAACAGTTTGGCACCATTTTTGAGTGAATTGGAGAATTTCAGATTTTTGCTGAAATTGTGACCCCGGGGCTTAGAAATTTTTTTTTCACAGGTTAAGTTTTCAAGGGCTGAATTCTTGGCCTATGACAAAAAGGCTTCTGTTTCCACCGCCAAACCTTTCAGGGGAGAATGTGCAACAGTTTGGCACCATTTTTGAGTGAATTGGAAAATTTCAGATTTTTGCTGAAATTGTGACCCCGGAGCTCAGAATTTTTTTTCCCAATGGTTAAGTTGTTGAGGGCTGATTTCATGTCCTATGATAAAAAGGCTTCTGTTTCCACCGCCAAACCTTTGAGGGGAGAAAGTGCAACAGTTTGGCACCATTTTTGAATGAATTGGAGAATTTCAGATTTTTGCTGAAATTGTGACCCCGGGGCTTAGAAATTTTTTTTTTCACAGGTTAAGTTGTTGAGGGCTGATTTCATGTCCTATGATAAAAAGGCTTCTGTTTCCACCGCCAAACCTTTGAGGGGAGAATGTGCAACAGTTTGGCACCATTTTTGAGTGAATTGGAGAATTTCAGATTTTTGCTGAAATTGTGACCCCGGGGCTTAGAAATTTTTTTTTTTTCACAGGTTAAGTTGTTGAGGGCTGATTTCATGTCCTATGACAAAAAGGCTTCTGTTTCCACCGCCAAATCTTTCAGGGGAGAATGTGCAACAGTTTGGCACCATTTTTGAGTGAATTGGAGAATTTCAGATTTTTGCTGAAATTGTGACCCCGGGGCTTAGAAATTTTTTTTTTCACAGGTTAAGTTGTCAAGGGCTGATTTCTTGGCCTATGACAAAAAGGCTTCTGTTTCCACCGCCAAACCTTTCAGGGGAGAATTTGCAACAGTTTGGCACCATTTTTGAATGAATTGGAGAATTTCAGATTTTTGCTGAAATTGTGACCCAGGGGCTTAGAAATTTTTTTTTCCACAGGTTAAGTTGTTGAGGGCTGATTTCATGTCCTATGATAAAAAGGCTTCTGTTTCCACCGCCAAACCTTTGAGGGGAGAATGTGCAACAGTTTGGCACCATTTTTGAGTGAATTGGAGAATTTCAGATTTTTGCTGAAATTGTGACCCCGGGGCTTAGAAATTTTTTTTTTCACAGGTTAAGTTGTTGAGGGCTGATTTCATGTCCTATGATAAAAAGGCTTCTGTTTCCACCGCCAAACCTTTGAGGGGAGAATGTGCAACAGTTTGGCACCATTTTTGAGTGAATTGGAGAATTTCAGATTTTTGCTGAAATTGTGACCCCGGGGCTTAGAAATTTTTTTTTTTTCACAGGTTAAGTTGTTGAGGGCTGATTTCATGTCCTATGACAAAAAGGCTTCTGTTTCCACCGCCAAATCTTTCAGGGGAGAATGTGCAACAGTTTGGCACCATTTTTGAGTGAATTGGAGAATTTCAGATTTTTGCTGAAATTGTGACCCCGGGGCTTAGAAATTTTTTTTTTCACAGGTTAAGTTGTCAAGGGCTGATTTCTTGGCCTATGACAAAAAGGCTTCTGTTTCCACCGCCAAACCTTTCAGGGGAGAATTTGCAACAGTTTGGCACCATTTTTGAATGAATTGGAGAATTTCAGATTTTTGCTGAAATTGTGACCCAGGGGCTTAGAAATTTTTTTTTCCACAGGTTAAGTTGTTGAGGGCTGATTTCATGTCCTATGATAAAAAGGCTTCTGTTTCCACCGCCAAACCTTTGAGGGGAGAATGTGCAACAGTTTGGCACCATTTTTGAGTGAATTGGAGAATTTCAGATTTTTGCTGAAATTGTGACCCCGGGGCTTAGAAATTTTTTTTTTTCACAGGTTAAGTTGTTGAGGGCTGATTTCATGTCCTATGACAAAAAGGCTTCTGTTTCCACCGCCAAATCTTTCAGGGGAGAATGTGCAACAGTTTGGCACCATTTTTGAGTGAATTGGAGAATTTCAGATTTTTGCTGAAATTGTGACCCCGGGGCTTAGAATTTTTTTTTTTCACAGGTTAAGTTGTCAAGGGCTGATTTCTTGGCCTATGACAAAAAGGCTTCTGCTTCCACCGCCAAACCTTTCAGGGGAGAATTTGCAACAGTTTGGCACCATTTTTGAGTGAATTGGAGAATTTCAGATTTTTGCTGAAATTGTGACACCGGGGCTTAGAATTTTTTTCCCCCACAGGTTAAGTTGTTGAGGGCTGATTTCATGTCCTATGACAAAAAGGCTTCTGTTTCCACCGCCAAATCTTTCAGGGGAGAATGTGCAACAGTTTGGTACCATTTTTGAGTGAATTGGAGAATTTCAGATTTTTGCTGAAATTGTGACCCCGGGGCTTAGAAATTTTTTTTTTCACAGGTTAAGTTGTCAAGGGCTGATTTCTTGGCCTATGACAAAAAGGCTTCTGTTTCCACCGCCAAACCTTTCAGGGGAGAATTTGCAACAGTTTGGCACCATTTTTGAGTGAATTGGAGAATTTCAGATTTTTGCTGAAATTGTGACCCCGGGGCTTAGAATTTCCCCCCCCCACAGGTTATGTTGTTGAGGGCTGATTTCATGTCCTATGACAAAAAGGCTTCTGTTTCCACCGCCAAACCTTTCAGGGGAGAATTTGGAACAGTTTGGCACCATTTTTGAGTGAATTGGAGAATTTCAGATTTTTGCTGACATTATGACCCCGGGGCTTAGAAATTTTCCCCCCCCACAGGTTAAGTTGTTGAGGGCTGATTTCATGTCCTATGGCAAAAAGGCTTCTGTTTCCACCGCCAAACTTTTCAGGGGAGAACGTGCAACAGTTTGGCACCATTTTTGAGTGAATTGGAGAATTTCAGATTTTTGCTGAAATTGTGACCCCGGGACTTAAAAAATTTTTTTTCCCACAGGTTAAGTTGTTGAGGGCTGATTTCATGTCCTATGACAAAAAGGCTTCTGTTTCCACCGCCAAACCTTTCAGGGGAGAATGTGCAACAGTTTGGCACCATTTTTGAGTGAATTGGAGAATTTCAGATTTTTGCTGAAATTGTGACCCCGGGGCTTAGAAATTTTTTTTTTCACAGATTAAGTTGTCAAGGGCTGAATTCATGTCCTATGACAAAAAGGCTTCTGTTTCCACCGCCAAACCTTTCAGGGGAGAATGTGCAACAGTTTGACACCATTTTTGAGTGAATTGGAGAATTTCAGATTTTTGCTGAAATTGTGACCCCGGGGCTTAGAAATTTTTTTTTTCACAGGTTAAGTTGTTGAGGGCTGATTTCATGTCCTATGATAAAAAGGCTTCTGTTTCCACCGCCAAACCTTTGAGGGGAGAATGTGCAACAGTTTGGCACCATTTTTGAGTGAATTGGAGAATTTCAGATTTTTGCTGAAATTGTGACCCCGGGGCTTAGAAATTTTTTTTTTTCACAGGTTAAGTTGTTGAGGGCTGATTTCATGTCCTATGACAAAAAGGGTTCTGTTTCCACCGCCAAATCTTTCAGGGGAGAATGTGCAACAGTTTGGCACCATTTTTGAGTGAATTGGAGAATTTCAGATTTTTGCTGAAATTGTGACCCCGGGGCTTAGAAATTTTTTTTTTCACAGGTTAAGTTGTCAAGGGCTGATTTCTTGGCCTATGACAAAAAGGCTTCTGTTTCCACCGCCAAACCTTTCAGGGGAGAATTTGGAACAGTTTGGCACCATTTTTGAGTGAATTGGAGAATTTCAGATTTTTGCTGAAATTGTGACCCCGGGGCTTAGAATTTTTTTCCCCCACAGGTTAAGTTGTTGAGGGCTGATTTCATGTCCTATGACAAAAAGGCTTCTGTTTCCACCACCAAATCTTTCAGGGGAGAATGTGCAACAGTTTGGCACCATTTTTGAGTGAATTGGAGAATTTCAGATTTTTGCTGAAATTGTGACCCCGGGGCTTAGAATTTTTTTACGCCACAGGTTAAGTTGTTGAGGGCTGATTTCATGTCCTATGACAAAAAGGCTTCTGTTTCCACCGCCAAACCTTTCAGGGGAGAATGTGCAACAGTTTGGCACCATTTTTGAGTGAATTGGAGAATTTCAGATTTTTGCTGAAATTGTGATCCCGGGGCTTAGAAATTTTTTTTTCACAGGTTAAGTTGTCAAGGGCTGATTTGTTGGCCTATGACAAAAAGGCTTCTGTTTCCACCGCCAAACCTTTCAGGGGAGAATTTGCAACAGTTTGGCACCATTTTTGAGTGAATTGGAGAATTTCAGATTTTTGCTGAAATTGTGACCCCGGGGCTTAGAATTTTTTTACGCCACAGGTTAAGTTGTTGAGGGCTGATTTCATGTCCTATGACAAAAAGGCTTCTGTTTCCACCGCCAAACCTTTCAGGGGAGAATTTGGAACAGTTTGGCACCATTTTTGAGTGAATTGGAGAATTTCAGATTTTTGCTGACATTATGACCCCGGGGCTTAGAAATTTTTCCCCCCCACAGGTTAAGTTGTTGAGGGCTGATTTCATGTCCTATGGCAAAAAGGCTTCTGTTTCCACCGCCAAACTTTTCAGGGGAGAACGTGCAACAGTTTGGCACCATTTTTGAGTGAATTGGAGAATTTCAGATTTTTGCTGAAATTGTGACCCCGGGACTTAGAAAATTTTTTTTCCCACAGGTTAAGTTGTTGAGGGCTGATTTCATGTCCTATGACAAAAAGGCTTCTGTTTCCACCGCCAAACCTTTCAGGGGAGAATGTGCAACAGTTTGGCACCATTTTTGAGTGAATTGGAGAATTTCAGATTTTTGCTGAAATTGTGATCCCGGGGCTTAGAAATTTTTTTTTCACAGGTTAAGTTGTCAAGGGCTGAATTCATGTCCTATGACAAAAAGGCTTCTGTTTCCACCGCCAAACCTTTCAGGGGAGAAATTGCAACAGTTTGACACCATTTTTGAGTAAATTGGAGAATTTCAGATTTTTGCTGAAATTGTGACCCCGGGGCTTAGAAATTTTTTTTTCACAGGTTAAGTTGTCAAGGGCTGAATTCTTGGCCTATGACAAAAAGGCTTCTGTTTCCATCGCCAAACTTTTCAGGGGAGAATTTGCAACAGTTTGGCACCATTTTTGAGTGAATTGGAGAATTTCAGATTTTTGCTTAGAAATTGTGACCCCGGGGCTTAGAAAATTTTTTTTCACAGGTTAAGTTGTCGAGGGCTGATTTCTTGGCCTATGACAAAAAGGTTTTTCTTTCCACCGCCAAACTTTTCAGGGGAGAATGTGCAACAGTTTGGCATCATTTTTGAGTGAATTGGAGAATTTCAGATTTTTGCTGAAATTGTGACCCCGGGGCTTAGAAATTTTTTTTTTTCACAGGTTAAGTTGTTGAGGGCTAATTTCATGTCCTATCACAAAAAGCTTCTGTTTCCACCGCCAAACCTTTCAGGGGAGAATTTGGAACAGTTTGGCACCATTTTTGAGTGAATTGGAGAATTTAAGATGTTTGCTGAAATTGTGACCCCGGGGCTTAGAATTTTTTTTTCCACAGGTTAAGTTGTCAAGGCCTGAATTCTTGGTCTATGACAAAAAGGCTTCTGTTTCCACCGCCAAACTTTTCAGGGGAGAATTTGCAACAGTTTGGCACCATTTTTGAGTGAATTGGAGAATTTCAGATTTTTGCTTAGAAATTGTGACCCCGGGGCTTAGAATTTTTTTTTTCACAGGTTAAGTTGTCGAGGGCTGATTTCATGTCCTATGACAAAAAGGCTTCTGTTTCCACCGCCAAACCTTTCAGGGGAGAATGTGCAACAGTTTGACACCATTTTTGAGTGAATTGGAGAATTTCAGATTTTTGCTGAAATTGTGACCCCAGGGCTTAGAAATTTTTTTTTCACAGGTTAAGTTGTCAAGGGCTGAATTCTTGGCCTATGACAAAAAGGCTTCTGTTTCCACCGCCAAACTTTTCAGGGGAGAATTTGCAACAGTTTGGCACCATTTTTGAGTGAATTGGAGAATTTCAGATTTTTGCTGAAATTGTGACACCGGGGCTTAGAATTTTTTTCCCCCACAGGTTAAGTTGTTGAGGGCTGATTTCATGTCCTATGACAAAAAGGCTTCTGTTTCCACCGCCAAATCTTTCAGGGGAGAATGTGCAACAGTTTGGTACCATTTTTGAGTGAATTGGAGAATTTCAGATTTTTGCTGAAATTGTGACCCCGGGGCTTAGAAATTTTTTTTTTCACAGGTTAAGTTGTCAAGGGCTGATTTCTTGGCCTATGACAAAAAGGCTTCTGTTTCCACCGCCAAACCTTTCAGGGGAGAATTTGCAACAGTTTGGCACCATTTTTGAGTGAATTGGAGAATTTCAGATTTTTGCTGAAATTGTGACCCCGGGGCTTAGAATTTCCCCCCCCCACAGGTTATGTTGTTGAGGGCTGATTTCATGTCCTATGACAAAAAGGCTTCTGTTTCCACCGCCAAACCTTTCAGGGGAGAATTTGGAACAGTTTGGCACCATTTTTGAGTGAATTGGAGAATTTCAGATTTTTGCTGACATTATGACCCCGGGGCTTAGAAATTTTCCCCCCCCACAGGTTAAGTTGTTGAGGGCTGATTTCATGTCCTATGGCAAAAAGGCTTCTGTTTCCACCGCCAAACTTTTCAGGGGAGAACGTGCAACAGTTTGGCACCATTTTTGAGTGAATTGGAGAATTTCAGATTTTTGCTGAAATTGTGACCCCGGGACTTAAAAAATTTTTTTTCCCACAGGTTAAGTTGTTGAGGGCTGATTTCATGTCCTATGACAAAAAGGCTTCTGTTTCCACCGCCAAACCTTTCAGGGGAGAATGTGCAACAGTTTGGCACCATTTTTGAGTGAATTGGAGAATTTCAGATTTTTGCTGAAATTGTGACCCCGGGGCTTAGAAATTTTTTTTTTCACAGATTAAGTTGTCAAGGGCTGAATTCATGTCCTATGACAAAAAGGCTTCTGTTTCCACCGCCAAACCTTTCAGGGGAGAATGTGCAACAGTTTGACACCATTTTTGAGTGAATTGGAGAATTTCAGATTTTTGCTGAAATTGTGACCCCGGGGCTTAGAAATTTTTTTTTTCACAGGTTAAGTTGTTGAGGGCTGATTTCATGTCCTATGATAAAAAGGCTTCTGTTTCCACCGCCAAACCTTTGAGGGGAGAATGTGCAACAGTTTGGCACCATTTTTGAGTGAATTGGAGAATTTCAGATTTTTGCTGAAATTGTGACCCCGGGGCTTAGAAATTTTTTTTTTTCACAGGTTAAGTTGTTGAGGGCTGATTTCATGTCCTATGACAAAAAGGGTTCTGTTTCCACCGCCAAATCTTTCAGGGGAGAATGTGCAACAGTTTGGCACCATTTTTGAGTGAATTGGAGAATTTCAGATTTTTGCTGAAATTGTGACCCCGGGGCTTAGAAATTTTTTTTTTCACAGGTTAAGTTGTCAAGGGCTGATTTCTTGGCCTATGACAAAAAGGCTTCTGTTTCCACCGCCAAACCTTTCAGGGGAGAATTTGGAACAGTTTGGCACCATTTTTGAGTGAATTGGAGAATTTCAGATTTTTGCTGAAATTGTGACCCCGGGGCTTAGAATTTTTTTCCCCCACAGGTTAAGTTGTTGAGGGCTGATTTCATGTCCTATGACAAAAAGGCTTCTGTTTCCACCACCAAATCTTTCAGGGGAGAATGTGCAACAGTTTGGCACCATTTTTGAGTGAATTGGAGAATTTCAGATTTTTGCTGAAATTGTGACCCCGGGGCTTAGAATTTTTTTACGCCACAGGTTAAGTTGTTGAGGGCTGATTTCATGTCCTATGACAAAAAGGCTTCTGTTTCCACCGCCAAACCTTTCAGGGGAGAATGTGCAACAGTTTGGCACCATTTTTGAGTGAATTGGAGAATTTCAGATTTTTGCTGAAATTGTGATCCCGGGGCTTAGAAATTTTTTTTTCACAGGTTAAGTTGTCAAGGGCTGATTTGTTGGCCTATGACAAAAAGGCTTCTGTTTCCACCGCCAAACCTTTCAGGGGAGAATTTGCAACAGTTTGGCACCATTTTTGAGTGAATTGGAGAATTTCAGATTTTTGCTGAAATTGTGACCCCGGGGCTTAGAATTTTTTTACGCCACAGGTTAAGTTGTTGAGGGCTGATTTCATGTCCTATGACAAAAAGGCTTCTGTTTCCACCGCCAAACCTTTCAGGGGAGAATTTGGAACAGTTTGGCACCATTTTTGAGTGAATTGGAGAATTTCAGATTTTTGCTGACATTATGACCCCGGGGCTTAGAAATTTTTCCCCCCCACAGGTTAAGTTGTTGAGGGCTGATTTCATGTCCTATGGCAAAAAGGCTTCTGTTTCCACCGCCAAACTTTTCAGGGGAGAACGTGCAACAGTTTGGCACCATTTTTGAGTGAATTGGAGAATTTCAGATTTTTGCTGAAATTGTGACCCCGGGACTTAGAAAATTTTTTTTCCCACAGGTTAAGTTGTTGAGGGCTGATTTCATGTCCTATGACAAAAAGGCTTCTGTTTCCACCGCCAAACCTTTCAGGGGAGAATGTGCAACAGTTTGGCACCATTTTTGAGTGAATTGGAGAATTTCAGATTTTTGCTGAAATTGTGATCCCGGGGCTTAGAAATTTTTTTTTCACAGGTTAAGTTGTCAAGGGCTGAATTCATGTCCTATGACAAAAAGGCTTCTGTTTCCACCGCCAAACCTTTCAGGGGAGAAATTGCAACAGTTTGACACCATTTTTGAGTAAATTGGAGAATTTCAGATTTTTGCTGAAATTGTGACCCCGGGGCTTAGAAATTTTTTTTTCACAGGTTAAGTTGTCAAGGGCTGAATTCTTGGCCTATGACAAAAAGGCTTCTGTTTCCATCGCCAAACTTTTCAGGGGAGAATTTGCAACAGTTTGGCACCATTTTTGAGTGAATTGGAGAATTTCAGATTTTTGCTTAGAAATTGTGACCCCGGGGCTTAGAAAATTTTTTTTCACAGGTTAAGTTGTCGAGGGCTGATTTCTTGGCCTATGACAAAAAGGTTTTTCTTTCCACCGCCAAACTTTTCAGGGGAGAATGTGCAACAGTTTGGCATCATTTTTGAGTGAATTGGAGAATTTCAGATTTTTGCTGAAATTGTGACCCCGGGGCTTAGAAATTTTTTTTTTTCACAGGTTAAGTTGTTGAGGGCTAATTTCATGTCCTATCACAAAAAGCTTCTGTTTCCACCGCCAAACCTTTCAGGGGAGAATTTGGAACAGTTTGGCACCATTTTTGAGTGAATTGGAGAATTTAAGATGTTTGCTGAAATTGTGACCCCGGGGCTTAGAATTTTTTTTTCCACAGGTTAAGTTGTCAAGGCCTGAATTCTTGGTCTATGACAAAAAGGCTTCTGTTTCCACCGCCAAACTTTTCAGGGGAGAATTTGCAACAGTTTGGCACCATTTTTGAGTGAATTGGAGAATTTCAGATTTTTGCTTAGAAATTGTGACCCCGGGGCTTAGAATTTTTTTTTTCACAGGTTAAGTTGTCGAGGGCTGATTTCATGTCCTATGACAAAAAGGCTTCTGTTTCCACCGCCAAACCTTTCAGGGGAGAATGTGCAACAGTTTGACACCATTTTTGAGTGAATTGGAGAATTTCAGATTTTTGCTGAAATTGTGACCCCAGGGCTTAGAAATTTTTTTTTCACAGGTTAAGTTGTCAAGGGCTGAATTCTTGGCCTATGACAAAAAGGCTTCTGTTTCCACCGCCAAACTTTTCAGGGGAGAATTTGCAACAGTTTGGCACCATTTTTGAGTGAATTGGAGAATTTCAGATTTTTGCTTAGAAATTGTGACCCCGGGGCTTAGAAATTTTTTTTTCACAGGTTAAGTTGTCGAGGGCTGATTTCTTGGCCTATGTCAAAAAGGCTTCTGTTTCCACCGCCAAACTTTTCAGGGGAGAATGTGCAACAGTTTGGCACCATTTTTGAGTGAATTGGAGAATTTCAGATTTTTGCTTAGAAATTGTGACCCCGGGGCTTAGAAATTTTTTTTTCACAGGTTAAGTTGTCGAGGGCTGATTTCTTGGCCTATGACAAAAAGGTTTTTCTTTCCACCGCCAAACTTTTCAGGGGAGAATGTGCAACAGTTTGGCATCATTTTTGAGTGAATTGGAGAATTTCAGATTTTTGCTGAAATTGTGACCCCGGGGCTTAGAAAATTTTTTTTTTCACAGGTTAAGTTGTTGAGGGCTAATTTCATGTCCTATCACAAAAAGGCTTCTGTTTCCACCGCCAAATCTTTCAGGGGAGAATGTGCAACAGTTTGGCACCATTTTTGAGTGAATTGGAGAATTTCAGATTTTTGCTGAAATTGTGACCCCGGGGCTTAGAAGTTTTTTTTTTTCACAGGTTAAGTTGTCAAGGGCTGATTTCTTGGCCTATGACAAAAAAGCTTCTGTTTCCACCGCCAAACCTTTCAGGGGAGAATTTGGAACAGTTTGGCACCATTTTTGAGTGAATTGGAGAATTTAAGATGTTTGCTGAAATTGTGACCCCGGGGCTTAGAATTTTTTTTTTCACAGGTTAAGTTGTCAAGGCCTGAATTCTTGGTCTATGACAAAAAGGCTTCTGTTTCCACCGCCAAACTTTTCAGGGGAGAATTTGCAACAGTTTGGCACCATTTTTGAGTGAATTGGAGAATTTCAGATTTTTGCTTAGAAATTGTGACCCCGGGGCTTAGAATTTTTTTTTTCACAGGTTAAGTTGTCGAGGGCTGATTTCATGTCCTATGACAAAAAGGCTTCTGTTTCCACCGCCAAACCTTTCAGGGGAGAATGTGCAACAGTTTGACACCATTTTTGAGTGAATTGGAGAATTTCAGATTTTTGCTGAAATTGTGACCCCAGGGCTTAGAAATTTTTTTTTCACAGGTTAAGTTGTCAAGGGCTGAATTCTTGGCCTATGACAAAAAGGCTTCTGTTTCCACCGCCAAACTTTTCAGGGGAGAATTTGCAACAGTTTGGCACCATTTTTGAGTGAATTGGAGAATTTCAGATTTTTGCTTAGAAATTGTGACCCCGGGGCTTAGAAATTTTTTTTTCACAGGTTAAGTTGTCGAGGGCTGATTTCTTGGCCTATGTCAAAAAGGCTTCTGTTTCCACCGCCAAACTTTTCAGGGGAGAATGTGCAACAGTTTGGCACCATTTTTGAGTGAATTGGAGAATTTCAGATTTTTGCTGAAATTGTGACCCCGGGGCTTAGAAAATTTTTTCCCCCACAGGTTAAGTTGTTGAGGGCTGATTTCATGTCCTATGACAAAAAGGCTTCTGTTTCCACCGCCAAACCTTTCAGGGGAGAATTTGCAACAGTTTGGCACCATTTTTGAGTGAATTGGAGAATTTCAGATTTTTGCTGAAATTGTGACCCCGGGGCTTAGAAAATTTTTTTTTTCACAGGTTAAGTTGTTGAGGGCTGATTTCATGTCCTATCACAAAAAGGCTTCTGTTTCCACCGCCAAATCTTTCAGGGGAGAATGTGCAACAGTTTGGCACCATTTTTGAGTGAATTCGAGAATTTCAGATTTTTGCTGAAATTGTGACCCCGGGGCTTAGAATTTTTTTTTTCACAGGTTAAGTTGTTGAGGGCTGATTTCATGTCCTATGATAAAAAGGCTTCTGTTTCCACCGCCAAACCTTTCAGGGGAGAATGTGCAACAGTTTGGCACCATTTTTGAGTGAATTGGAGAATTTCAGATTTTTGCTGAAATTGTGACCCCGGGGCTGAGAAAATTTTTTTTTTCACAGGTTAAGTTGTTGAGGGCTGATTTCATGTCCTATCACAAAAAGGCTTCTGTTTCCACCGCCAAATCTTTCAGGGGAGAATGTGCAACAGTTTGGCACCATTTTTGAGTGAATTGGAGAATTTCAGATTTTTGCTGAAATTGTGACCCCGGGGCTTAGAATTTTTTTTTTTCACAGGTTAAGTTGTTGAGGGCTGATTTCATGTCCTATGATAAAAAGGCTTCTGTTTCCACCGCCAAACCTTTCAGGGGAGAATGTGCAACAGTTTGGCACCATTTTTGAGTGAATTGGAGAATTTCAGATTTTTGCTGAAATTGTGACCCCGGGGCTTAGAAAATTTTTTCCCCCACAGGTTAAGTTGTTGAGGGCTGATTTCATGTCCTATGACAAAAAGGCTTCTGTTTCCACCCCCAAACCTTTCAGGGGAGAATTTGCAACAGTTTGGCACCATTTTTGAGTGAATTGGAGAATTTCAGATTTTTGCTGAAATTGTGACCCCGGGGCTTAGAATTTTTTTTTTTCACAGGTTAAGTTGTTGAGGGCTGATTTCATGTCCTATGATAAAAAGGCTTCTGTTTCCACCGCCAAACCTTTCAGGGGAGAATGTGCAACAGTTTGGCACCATTTTTGAGTGAATTGGAGAATTTCAGATTTTTGCTGAAATTGTGACCCCGGGGCTTAGAATTTTTTTTTTTCACAGGTTAAGTTGTTGAGGGCTGATTTCATGTCCTATGATAAAAAGGCTTCTGTTTCCACCGCCAAACCTTTCAGGGGAGAATTTGCAACAGTTTGGCACCATTTTTGAGTGAATTGGAGAATTTCAGATTTTTGCTGAAATTGTGACCCCGGGGCTTAGAAAATTTTTTTTTTCACAGGTTAAGTTGTTGAGGGCTGATTTCATGTCCTATCACAAAAAGGCTTCTGTTTCCACCGCCAAATCTTTCAGGGGAGTATGTGCAACAGTTTCGCACCATTTTTGAGTGAATTCGAGAATTTCAGATTTTTGCTGAAATTGTGACCCCGGGGCTTAGAATTTTTTTTTTCACAGGTTAAGTTGTTGAGGGCTGATTTCATGTCCTATGATAAAAAGCCTTCTGTTTCCACCGCCAAACCTTTCAGGGGAGAATGTGCAACAGTTTGGCACCATTTTTGAGTGAATTGGAGAATTTCAGATTTTTGCTGAAATTGTGACCCCGGGGCTTAGAAAATTTTTTTTTTCACAGGTTAAGTTGTTGAGGGCTGATTTCATGTCCTATCACAAAAAGGCTTCTGTTTCCACCGCCAAATCTTTCAGGGGAGAATGTGCAACAGTTTGGCACCATTTTTGAGTGAATTGGAGAATTTCAGATTTTTGCTGAAATTGTGACCCCGGGGCTTAGAAAATTTTTTCCCCCACAGGTTAAGTTGTTGAGGGCTGATTTCATGTCCTATGACAAAAAGGCTTCTGTTTCCACCGCCAAACCTTTCAGGGGAGAATTTGCAACAGTTTGGCACCATTTTTGAGTGAATTGGAGAATTTCAGATTTTTGCTGAAATTGTGACCCCGGGGCTTAGAATTTTTTTTTTTTCACAGGTTAAGTTGTTGAGGGCTGATTTCATGTCCTATCACAAAAAGGCTTCTGTTTCCACCGCCAAATCTTTCAGGGGAGAATGTGCAACAGTTTGGCACCATTTTTGAGTGAATTCGAGAATTTCAGATTTTTGCTGAAATTGTGACCCCGGGGCTTAGAATTTTTTTTTTCACAGGTTAAGTTGTTGAGGGCTGATTTCATGTCCTATGATAAAAAGGCTTCTGTTTCCACCGCCAAACCTTTCAGGGGAGAATGTGCAACAGTTTGGCACCATTTTTGAGTGAATTGGAGAATTTCAGATTTTTGCTGAAATTGTGACCCCGGGGCTTAGAAATTTTTTTTTTTCACAGGTTAAGTTGTTGAGGGCTGATTTCATGTCCTATCACAAAAAGGCTTCTGTTTCCACCGCCAAATCTTTCAGGGGAGAATGTGCAACAGTTTGGCACCATTTTTGAGTGAAATGGAGAATTTCAGATTTTTGCTGAAATTGTGACCCCGGGGCTTAGATTTTTTTTTTTTCACAGGTTAAGTTGTTGAGGGCTGATTTCATGTCCTATGATAAAAAGGCTTCTGTTTCCACCGCCAAACCTTTCAGGGGAGAATGTGCAACAGTTTGGCACCATTTTTGAGTGAATTGGAGAATTTCAGATTTTTGCTGAAATTGTGACCCCGGGGCTTAGAAAAATTTTTTTTTCACAGGTTAAGTTGTTGAGGGCTGATTTCATGTCCTATCACAAAAAGGCTTCTGTTTCCACCGCCAAATCTTTCAGGGGAGAATGTGCAACAGTTTGGCACCATTTTTGAGTGAATTGGAGAATTTCAGATTTTTGCTGAAATTGTGACCCCGGGGCTTAGAAATTTTTTTTTCACAGGTTAAGTTTTCAAGGGCTGAATTCTTGGCCTATGACAAAAAGGCTTCTGTTTCCACCGCCAAACCTTTCAGGGGAGAAAGTGCAACAGTTTGGCACCATTTTTGAGTGAATTGGAGAATTTCAGATTTTTGCTGAAATTGTGACACCGGTGCTTAGAAATTTTTTTTTCACAGGTTAAGTTGTCAAGGGCTGATTTCTTGGCCTATGACAAAAAGGCTTCTGTTTCCACCGCCAAACCTTTCAGGGGAGAAAGTGCAACAGTTTGGCACCATTTTTGAGTGAATTGGAGAATTTCAGATTTTTGCTGAAATTGTGACGCCGGTGCTTAGAAATTTTTTTTTCACAGGTTAAGTTGTCGAGGGCTGATTTCTTGGCCTATGACAAAAAGGCTTCTGTTTCCACCACCAAACTTTTCAGGGGAGAATTTGCAACAGTTTGGCACCATTTTTGAGTGAATTGGAGAATTTCAGATTTTTGCTGAAATTGTGACCCCGGGGCTTAGAAATTTTTTTTTCACAGGTTAAGTTGTCAAGGGTTGAATTCTTGGCCTATGACAAAAAGGCTTCTGTTTCCACCGCCAAACCTTTCAGGGGAGAATTTGCAACAGTTTGGCACCATTTTTGAGTGAATTGGAGAATTTCAGATTTTTGCTGAAATTGTGACCCCGGGGCTTAGAAATTTTTTTCCCCACAGGTTAAGTTGTCAAGGGCTGAATTCATGTCCTATGACAAAAAGGCTTCTGTTTCCACCGCCAAACCTTTCAGGGGAGAATGTGCAACAGTTTGACACCATTTTTGAGTGAATTGGAGAATTTCAGATTTTTGCTGAAATTGTGACCCCGGGGCTTACAATTTTTTTTTCACAGGTTAAGTTGTCAAGGGCTGAATTCTTGGCCTATGACAAAAAGGCTTCTGTTTCCACGGCCAAACTTTTCAGAGAAGAATTTGCAACAGTTTGGCACCATTTTTGAGTGAATTGGAGAATTTCAGATTTTTGCTGAAATTGTGACCCCGGGGCTTAGAAAATTTTTTCCCCCACAGGTTAAGTTGTTGAGGGCTGATTTCATGTCCTATGACAAAAAGGCTTCTGTTTCCACCGCCAAACATTTCAGGGGAGAATTTGCAACAGTTTGGCACCATTTTTGAGTGAATTGGAGAATTTCAGATTTTTGCTGAAATTGTGACCCCGGGGCTTAGAAAATTTTTTTTTTCACAGGTTAAGTTGTTGAGGGCTGATTTCATGTCCTATCACAAAAAGGCTTCTGTTTCCACCGCCAAATCTTTCAGGGGAGAATGTGCAACAGTTTGGCACCATTTTTGAGTGAATTCGAGAATTTCAGATTTTTGCTGAAATTGTGACCCCGGGGCTTAGAATTTTTTTTTTCACAGGTTAAGTTGTTGAGGGCTGATTTCATGTCCTATGATAAAAAGGCTTCTGTTTCCACCGCCAAACCTTTCAGGGGAGAATTTGCAACAGTTTGGCACCATTTTTGAGTGAATTGGAGAATTTCAGATTTTTGCTGAAATTGTGACCCCGGGGCTTAGAAAATTTTTTTTTTCACAGGTTAAGTTGTTGAGGGCTGATTTCATGTCCTATCACAAAAAGGCTTCTGTTTCCACCGCCAAATCTTTCAGGGGAGAATGTGCAACAGTTTGGCACCATTTTTGAGTGAATTGGAGAATTTCAGATTTTTGCTGAAATTGTGACCCCGGGGCTTAGAATTTTTTTTTTTCACAGGTTAAGTTGTTGAGGGCTGATTTCATGTCCTATGATAAAAAGGCTTCTGTTTCCACCGCCAAACCTTTCAGGGGAGAATGTGCAACAGTTTGGCACCATTTTTGAGTGAATTGGAGAATTTCAGATTTTTGCTGAAATTGTGACCCCGGGGCTTAGAAAATTTTTTCCCCCACAGGTTAAGTTGTTGAGGGCTGATTTCATGTCCTATGACAAAAAGGCTTCTGTTTCCACCGCCAAACCTTTCAGGGGAGAATTTGCAACAGTTTGGCACCATTTTTGAGTGAATTGGAGAATTTCAGATTTTTGCTGAAATTGTGACCCCGGGGCTTAGAAAATTTTTTTTTTCACAGGTTAAGTTGTTGAGGGCTGATTTCATGTCCTATCACAAAAAGGCTTCTGTTTCCACCGCCAAATCTTTCAGGGGAGTATGTGCAACAGTTTCGCACCATTTTTGAGTGAATTCGAGAATTTCAGATTTTTGCTGAAATTGTGACCCCGGGGCTTAGAATTTTTTTTTTCACAGGTTAAGTTGTTGAGGGCTGATTTCATGTCCTATGATAAAAAGCCTTCTGTTTCCACCGCCAAACCTTTCAGGGGAGAATGTGCAACAGTTTGGCACCATTTTTGAGTGAATTGGAGAATTTCAGATTTTTGCTGAAATTGTGACCCCGGGGCTTAGAAAATTTTTTTTTTCACAGGTTAAGTTGTTGAGGGCTGATTTCATGTCCTATCACAAAAAGGCTTCTGTTTCCACCGCCAAATCTTTCAGGGGAGAATGTGCAACAGTTTGGCACCATTTTTGAGTGAATTGGAGAATTTCAGATTTTTGCTGAAATTGTGACCCCGGGGCTTAGAAAATTTTTTCCCCCACAGGTTAAGTTGTTGAGGGCTGATTTCATGTCCTATGACAAAAAGGCTTCTGTTTCCACCGCCAAACCTTTCAGGGGAGAATTTGCAACAGTTTGGCACCATTTTTGAGTGAATTGGAGAATTTCAGATTTTTGCTGAAATTGTGACCCCGGGGCTTAGAAATTTTTTTTTTTCACAGGTTAAGTTGTTGAGGGCTGATTTCATGTCCTATCACAAAAAGGCTTCTGTTTCCACCGCCAAATCTTTCAGGGGAGAATGTGCAACAGTTTGGCACCATTTTTGAGTGAATTCGAGAATTTCAGATTTTTGCTGAAATTGTGACCCCGGGGCTTAGAATTTTTTTTTTCACAGGTTAAGTTGTTGAGGGCTGATTTCATGTCCTATGATAAAAAGGCTTCTGTTTCCACCGCCAAACCTTTCAGGGGAGAATGTGCAACAGTTTGGCACCATTTTTGAGTGAATTGGAGAATTTCAGATTTTTGCTGAAATTGTGACCCCGGGGCTTAGAAATTTTTTTTTTTCACAGGTTAAGTTGTTGAGGGCTGATTTCATGTCCTATCACAAAAAGGCTTCTGTTTCCACCGCCAAATCTTTCAGGGGAGAATGTGCAACAGTTTGGCACCATTTTTGAGTGAATTGGAGAATTTCAGATTTTTGCTGAAATTGTGACCCCGGGGCTTAGATTTTTTTTTTTTCACAGGTTAAGTTGTTGAGGGCTGATTTCATGTCCTATGATAAAAAGGCTTCTGTTTCCACCGCCAAACCTTTCAGGGGAGAATGTGCAACAGTTTGGCACCATTTTTGAGTGAATTGGAGAATTTCAGATTTTTGCTGAAATTGTGACCCCGGGGCTTAGAAAATTTTTTTTTTCACAGGTTAAGTTGTTGAGGGCTGATTTCATGTCCTATCACAAAAAGGCTTCTGTTTCCACCGCCAAATCTTTCAGGGGAGAATGTGCAACAGTTTGGCACCATTTTTGAGTGAATTGGAGAATTTCAGATTTTTGCTGAAATTGTGACCCCGGGGCTTAGAAATTTTTTTTTCACAGGTTAAGTTTTCAAGGGCTGAATTCTTGGCCTATGACAAAAAGGCTTCTGTTTCCACCGCCAAACCTTTCAGGGGAGAAAGTGCAACAGTTTGGCACCATTTTTGAGTGAATTGGAGAATTTCAGATTTTTGCTGAAATTGTGACACCGGTGCTTAGAAATTTTTTTTTCACAGGTTAAGTTGTCGAGGGCTGATTTCTTGGCCTATGACAAAAAGGCTTCTGTTTCCACCGCCAAACCTTTCAGGGGAGAAAGTGCAACAGTTTGGCACCATTTTTGAGTGAATTGGAGAATTTCAGATTTTTGCTGAAATTGTGACGCCGGTGCTTAGAAATTTTTTTTTCACAGGTTAAGTTGTCGAGGGCTGATTTCTTGGCCTATGACAAAAAGGCTTCTGTTTCCACCACCAAACTTTTCAGGGGAGAATTTGCAACAGTTTGGCACCATTTTTGAGTGAATTGGAGAATTTCAGATTTTTGCTGAAATTGTGACCCCGGGGCTTAGAAATTTTTTTTTCACAGGTTAAGTTGTCAAGGGTTGAATTCTTGGCCTATGACAAAAAGGCTTCTGTTTCCACCGCCAAACCTTTCAGGGGAGAATTTGCAACAGTTTGGCACCATTTTTGAGTGAATTGGAGAATTTCAGATTTTTGCTGAAATTGTGACCCCGGGGCTTAGAAATTTTTTTCCCCACAGGTTAAGTTGTCAAGGGCTGAATTCATGTCCTATGACAAAAAGGCTTCTGTTTCCACCGCCAAACCTTTCAGGGGAGAATGTGCAACAGTTTGACACCATTTTTGAGTGAATTGGAGAATTTCAGATTTTTGCTGAAATTGTGACCCCGGGGCTTAGAATTTTTTTTTCACAGGTTAAGTTGTCAAGGGCTGAATTCTTGGCCTATGACAAAAAGGCTTCTGTTTCCACGGCCAAACTTTTCAGAGAAGAATTTGCAACAGTTTGGCACCATTTTTGAGTGAATTGGAGAATTTCAGATTTTTGCTTAAAAATTGTGACCCCGGGGCTTAGAAATTTTTTTTTCACAGGTTAAGTTGTCGAGGGCTGATTTCTTGGCCTATGACAAAAAGGCTTCTTTTTCCACCGCCAAACTTTTCAGGGGAGAATGTGCAACAGTTTGGCATCATTTTTGAGTGAATTGGAGAATTTCAGATTTTTGCTGAAATTGTGACCCCGGGGCTTAGAAAATTTTTTTTTTCACAGGTTAAGTTGTTGAGGGCTGATTTCATGTCCTATCACAAAAAGGCTTCTGTTTCCACCGCCAAATCTTTCAGGGGAGAATGTGCAACAGTTTGGCACCATTTTTGAGTGAATTGGATAATTTCAGATTTTTGCTGAAATTGTGACCCCGGGGCTTAGAATTTTTTTTTTTCACAGGTTAAGTTGTCAAGGGCTGATTTCTTGGCCTATGACAAAAAAGCTTCTGTTTCCACCGCCAAACCTTTCAGGGGAGAATTTGGAACAGTTTGGCACCATTTTTGAGTGAATTGGAGAATTTAAGATGTTTGCTGAAATTGTGACCCCGGGGCTTAGAAATTTTTTCCCCCCACAGGTTAAGTTGTTGAGGGCTGATTTCATGTCCTATGGCAAAAAGGCTTCTGTTTCCACCGCCAAACATTTGAGGGGAGAATTTGCAACAGTTTGGCATAATTTTTGAGTGAATTGGAGAATTTCAGATTTTTGCTTAGAAATTGTGACCCCGGGGCTTAGAAATTTTTTTTTCACAGGTTAAGTTGTCGAGGGCTGATTTCATGTCCTATCACAAAAAGGCTTCTGTTTCCACCGCCAAATCTTTCAGGGGAGAATGTGCAACAGTTTGGCACCATTTTTGAGTGAATTGGAGAATTTCAGATTTTTGCTGAAATTGTGACCCCGGGGCTTAGAAATTTTTTTTTCACAGGTTAAGTTTTCAAGGGCTGAATTCTTGGCCTATGACAAAAAGGCTTCTGTTTCCACCGCCAAACCTTTCAGGGGAGAAAGTGCAACAGTTTGGCACCATTTTTGAGTGAATTGGAGAATTTCAGATTTTTGCTGAAATTGTGACACCGGTGCTTAGAAATTTTTTTTTCACAGGTTAAGTTGTCGAGGGCTGATTTCTTGGCCTATGACAAAAAGGCTTCTGTTTCCACCGCCAAACCTTTCAGGGGAGAAAGTGCAACAGTTTGGCACCATTTTTGAGTGAATTGGAGAATTTCAGATTTTTGCTGAAATTGTGACGCCGGTGCTTAGAAATTTTTTTTTCACAGGTTAAGTTGTCGAGGGCTGATTTCTTGGCCTATGACAAAAAGGCTTCTGTTTCCACCACCAAACTTTTCAGGGGAGAATTTGCAACAGTTTGGCACCATTTTTGAGTGAATTGGAGAATTTCAGATTTTTGCTGAAATTGTGACCCCGGGGCTTAGAAATTTTTTTTTCACAGGTTAAGTTGTCAAGGGTTGAATTCTTGGCCTATGACAAAAAGGCTTCTGTTTCCACCCCCAAACCTTTCAGGGGAGAATTTGCAACAGTTTGGCACCATTTTTGAGTGAATTGGAGAATTTCAGATTTTTGCTGAAATTGTGACCCCGGGGCTTAGAATTTTTCCCCCCCACAGGTTAAGTTGTTGAGGGCTGATTTCATGTCCTATGGCAAAAAGGCTTCTGTTTCCACCGCCAAACTTTTCAGGGGAGAACGTGCAACAGTTTGGCACCATTTTTGAGTGAATTGGAGAATTTCAGATTTTTGCTGAAATTGTGACCCCGGGACTTAGAAAATTTTTTTCCCCACAGGTTAAGTTGTTGAGGGCTGATTTCATGTCCTATGACAAAAAGGCTTCTGTTTCCACCGCCAAACCTTTCAGGGGAGAATGTGCAACAGTTTGGCACCATTTTTGAGTGAATTGGAGAATTTCAGATTTTTGCTGAAATTGTGATCCCGGGGCTTAGAAATTTTTTTTTCACAGGTTAAGTTGTCAAGGGCTGAATTCATGTCCTATGACAAAAAGGCTTCTGTTTCCACCGCCAAACCTTTCAGGGGAGAATGTGCAACAGTTTGACACCATTTTTGAGTGAATTGGAGAATTTCAGATTTTTGCTGAAATTGTGACCCCGGGGCTTAGAATTTTTTTTTCACAGGTTAAGTTGTCAAGGGCTGAATTCTTGGCCTATGACAAAAAGGCTTCTGTTTCCACGGCCAAACTTTTCAGAGAAGAATTTGCAACAGTTTGGCACCATTTTTGAGTGAATTGGAGAATTTCAGATTTTTGCTTAAAAATTGTGACCCCGGGGCTTAGAAAATTTTTTTTCACAGGTTAAGTTGTCGAGGGCTGATTTCTTGGCCTATGACAAAAAGGCTTCTTTTTCCACCGCCAAACTTTTCAGGGGAGAATGTGCAACAGTTTGGCATCATTTTTGAGTGAATTGGAGAATTTCAGATTTTTGCTGAAATTGTGACCCCGGGGCTTAGAAAATTTTTTTTTTCACAGGTTAAGTTGTTGAGGGCTGATTTCATGTCCTATCACAAAAAGGCTTCTGTTTCCACCGCCAAATCTTTCAGGGGAGAATGTGCAACAGTTTGGCACCATTTTTGAGTGAATTGGATAATTTCAGATTTTTGCTGAAATTGTGACCCCGGGGCTTAGAATTTTTTTTTTTCACAGGTTAAGTTGTCAAGGGCTGATTTCTTGGCCTATGACAAAAAAGCTTCTGTTTCCACCGCCAAACCTTTCAGGGGAGAATTTGGAACAGTTTGGCACCATTTTTGAGTGAATTGGAGAATTTAAGATGTTTGCTGAAATTGTGACCCCGGGGCTTAGAATTTTTTTTTTCACAGGTTAAGTTGTCAAGGCCTGAATTCTTGGTCTATGACAAAAAGGCTACTGTTTCCACCGCCAAACCTTTCAGGGGAGAATTTGCAACAGTTTGGCAGCATTTTTGAGTGAATTGGAGAATTTCAGATTTTTGCTGAAATTGTGACCCCGGGGCTTAGAAATTTTTTTCCCCCACAGGTTAAGTTGTTGAGGGCTGATTTCATGTCCTATGGCAAAAAGGCTTCTGTTTCCACCGCCAAACATTTGAGGGGAGAATTTGCAACAGTTTGGCATAATTTTTGAGTGAATTGGAGAATTTCAGATTTTTGCTTAGAAATTGTGACCCCGGGGCTTAGAAATTTTTTTTTCACAGGTTAAGTTGTCGAGGGCTGATTTCTTGGCCTATGACAAAAAGGCTTCTGTTTCCACCACCAAACTTTTCAGGGGAGAATTTGCGACAGTTTGGCACCATTTTTGAGTGAATTGGATAATTTCAGATTTTTGCTGAAATTGTGACCCCGGGGCTTAGAATTTTTTTTTTCACAGGTTAAGTTGTCAAGGCCTGAATTCTTGGTCTATGATAAAAAGGCTTCTGTTTCCACCGCCAAACCTTTCAGGGGAGAATTTGGAACAGTTTGGCACCATTTTTGAGTGAATTGGAGAATTTCAGATTTTTGCTGAAATTGTGACCCCGGGGCTTAGAAATTTTTTTTCCCCACAGGTTAAGTTGTTGAGGGCTGATTTCATGTCCTATGGCAAAAAGGCTTCTGTTTCCACCGCCAAACCTTTGAGGGGAGAATGTGCAACAGTTTGGCACCATTTTTGAGTGAATTGGAGAATTTCAGTTTTTTGCTGAAATTGTGACCCCGGGGCTTAGAAATTTTTTTCCCCACAGGTTAAGTTGTTGAGGGCTGCTTTCATGTCCTATGACAAAAAGGCTTCTGTTTCCACTGCCACATCTTTCAGGGGAGAATGTGCAACAGTTTGGCACCATTTTTGAGTGAATTGGAGAATTTCAGATTTTTGCTGAAATTGTGACCCCGGGCTTAGAAATTTTTTTTCCCACAGGTTAAGTTGTCAAGGGCTGAATTCTTGGCCTATGACAAAAAGGTTTCTGTTTCCACCGCCAAACCTTTCAGGGGAGAATGTGCAACAGTTTGGCACCATTTTTGAGTGAATTGGAGAATTTCAGATTTTTGCTGAAATTGTGACCCCGGGGCTTAGAAATTTTTTTTTCACAGGTTAAGTTGTCAAGGGCTGAATTCATGTCCTATGACAAAAAGGCTTCTGTTTCCACTGCCAAACTTTTCAGGGGAGAATGTGCAACAGTTTGGCACCATTTTTGAGTGAATTGGAGAATTTCAGATTTTTGCTGAAATTGTGACCCCGGGGCTTAGAATTTTTTCCCCCCACAGGTTAAGTTGTTGAGGGCTGATTTCATGTCCTATGACAAAAAGGCTTCTGTTTCCACCACCAAATCTTTCAGGGCAGAATGTGCAACAGTTTGGCACCATTTTTGAGTGAATTGGAGAATTTCAGATTTTTGCTGAAATTGTGACCCCGGGGCTTAGAAAATTTTTTTTTCCACAGGTTAAGTTGTTGAGGGCTGATTTCATGTCCTATCACAAAAAGGCTTCTGTTTCCACCGCCAAATCTTTCAGGGGAGAATGTGCAACAGTTTGGCACCATTTTTGAGTGAATTGGAGGATTTCAGATTTTTGCTGAAATTGTGACCCCGGAGCTTAGAATTTTTTTCCCCAATGGTTAAGTTGTTGAGGGCTGATTTCATGTCCTATGATAAAAAGGCTTCTGTTTCCACCGCCAAACCTTTCAGGGGAGAATTTGGAACAGTTTGGCACCATTTTTGAGTGAATTGGAGAATTTAAGATTTTTGCTGAAATTGTGACCCCGGGGCTTAGAAAATTTTTTTTTTCACAGGTTAAGTTGTTGAGGGCTGATTTCATGTCCTATCACAAAAAGGCTTCTGTTTCCACCGCCAAATCTTTCAGGGGAGAATGTGCAACAGTTTGGCACCATTTTTGAGTGAATTGGATAATTTCAGATTTTTGCTGAAATTGTGACCCCGGGGCTTAGAATTTTTTTTTTTCACAGGTTAAGTTGTCAAGGGCTGATTTCTTGGCCTATGACAAAAAAGCTTCTGTTTCCACCGCCAAACCTTTCAGGGGAGAATTTGGAACAGTTTGGCACCATTTTTGAGTGAATTGGAGAATTTAAGATGTTTGCTGAAATTGTGACCCCGGGGCTTAGAATTTTTTTTTTCACAGGTTAAGTTGTCAAGGCCTGAATTCTTGGTCTATGACAAAAAGGCTACTGTTTCCACCGCCAAACCTTTCAGGGGAGAATTTGCAACAGTTTGGCAGCATTTTTGAGTGAATTGGAGAATTTCAGATTTTTGCTGAAATTGTGACCCCGGGGCTTAGAAATTTTTTTCCCCCACAGGTTAAGTTGTTGAGGGCTGATTTCATGTCCTATGGCAAAAAGGCTTCTGTTTCCACCGCCAAACATTTGAGGGGAGAATTTGCAACAGTTTGGCATAATTTTTGAGTGAATTGGAGAATTTCAGATTTTTGCTTAGAAATTGTGACCCCGGGGCTTAGAAATTTTTTTTTCACAGGTTAAGTTGTCGAGGGCTGATTTCTTGGCCTATGACAAAAAGGCTTCTGTTTCCACCACCAAACTTTTCAGGGGAGAATTTGCGACAGTTTGGCACCATTTTTGAGTGAATTGGATAATTTCAGATTTTTGCTGAAATTGTGACCCCGGGGCTTAGAATTTTTTTTTTCACAGGTTAAGTTGTCAAGGCCTGAATTCTTGGTCTATGATAAAAAGGCTTCTGTTTCCACCGCCAAACCTTTCAGGGGAGAATTTGGAACAGTTTGGCACCATTTTTGAGTGAATTGGAGAATTTCAGATTTTTGCTGAAATTGTGACCCCGGGGCTTAGAAATTTTTTTTCCCCACAGGTTAAGTTGTTGAGGGCTGATTTCATGTCCTATGGCAAAAAGGCTTCTGTTTCCACCGCCAAACCTTTGAGGGGAGAATGTGCAACAGTTTGGCACCATTTTTGAGTGAATTGGAGAATTTCAGTTTTTTGCTGAAATTGTGACCCCGGGGCTTAGAAATTTTTTTCCCCACAGGTTAAGTTGTTGAGGGCTGCTTTCATGTCCTATGACAAAAAGGCTTCTGTTTCCACTGCCACATCTTTCAGGGGAGAATGTGCAACAGTTTGGCACCATTTTTGAGTGAATTGGAGAATTTCAGATTTTTGCTGAAATTGTGACCCCGGGCTTAGAAATTTTTTTTCCCACAGGTTAAGTTGTCAAGGGCTGAATTCTTGGCCTATGACAAAAAGGTTTCTGTTTCCACCGCCAAACCTTTCAGGGGAGAATGTGCAACAGTTTGGCACCATTTTTGAGTGAATTGGAGAATTTCAGATTTTTGCTGAAATTGTGACCCCGGGGCTTAGAAATTTTTTTTTCACAGGTTAAGTTGTCAAGGGCTGAATTCATGTCCTATGACAAAAAGGCTTCTGTTTCCACTGCCAAACTTTTCAGGGGAGAATGTGCAACAGTTTGACACCATTTTTGAGTGAATTGGAGAATTTCAGATTTTTGCTGAAATTGTGACCCCGGGGCTTAGAAATTTTTTTTTCACAGGTTAAGTTGTCGAGGGCTGATTTCTTGGCCTATGACAAAAAGGCTTCTGTTTCCACCGCCAAACTTTTCAGGGGAGAATGTGCAACAGTTTGGCACCATTTTTGAGTGAATTGGAGAATTTCAGATTTTTGCTGAAATTGTGACCCCGGGGCTTAGAAAATTTTTTTTTCCACAGGTTAAGTTGTTGAGGGCTGATTTCATGTCCTATCACAAAAAGGCTTCTGTTTCCACCGCCAAATCTT